>NW_025941138.1:0-61953 GCF_000764305.2 Hyalella azteca | reverse complement strand
CGGAATTCGAACATTAGATGAAGAAAATTGGAAGTTTATTTTATGGATACCGGAGCTCAAAATACAATAAATTCGTACAAATATCCTAGTAGCACGTAGGCTTACAACATCTAGGAAATATTAATAAATTGTGTATTGTTAAAATTAAAAATAACTTGCTATAGTCCAGTCAGGCGCTATTTAGTGGAGTCCATGCATCGCATGTACTCCGTCCACAGGCTCTTGCGAGATCAATGCACTAAAATCACTTGTTTGCCTAAATCACAATTAACCAGGAATTTAAAAGCAAAGACAATATAACAAAATTTCACCATATCTTTATGAGAGAAAACGTTTCGGAGTCCAGCTCCATCGTCAGTTCATAACACAAAATTCAGTTCAGAAGAAGTTCAGTCCTAGAAACACAAATTAGTAAAGTAATCATTTTTTCCGTTTTAAAGCCTGACAGTGCATTTTACTTTACTAATTGATTGTATTTGTGTTTCTAGGACTGAACTTCTTCTGAACTGAATTTTGTGTTATTGACTGACGATGGTTCTGGACTCCGAAACGTTTTCTCTTACAAAGATATGGTGAATTTTTGTGGTATTGTCTTTGCTTTTAAATTCCTGGTGATCAATCTATTCGCAATGCAATATTGTGCACTGCCAGGACCTCCTAGACCTGCCTGCACAGATGGTTGTGATGGCTTAGTGCACTAAAAGCTCTTTGGTTGTCCCGCCAAGTGAGTTGAAAAAAACTTATTAGGTAGATAGCACCGTTACGCACGCCTACTGTGATACTGTCGTAAAAATTACAAATTGTAAGTTACTGAGATAACCAATGATTGAATTTCTGATTATTCAACAAAAGTTCTATGTAGTACAAGTTTGTAGCGTCATTTTAGTAAAATTCACACCTGAATCTCGGGTTTTGAAACTTCCAACGATCACGTATTGAAAACATTCTTTTCGATATGAAAATGAAGATCAATAGTTGATTTTTGACTTTACATTCCGAGCGAATCGATCCGCATTGTCTGGAAACTTGCAGTTTTTTGCAATGTGCAATTTGCAGAACAATGCTCTAGAATTGCCAAAATATATTTTGTTGCTAAACATTATTTAAGCTATTGTTTCAGTTCTTATTGATTCCAGTACAAACACCTACGGTAGGGAAACGATCATAGCATGTCTGTCAGTAGCCTGTGCCGGTCATTAGAATATGTGAAATTCGAGAGCATTACGCAGCCGTTTGAGAGCCCCCCATGCAAAGCCGGCACGCGTTTAACGCATGAAAAAATTCTGTTCCGCATGAAGTTACTATTTTTTGGCGTATTTCTCCTTGAAATTTCTGCCGTTGGTAAATGTTGTTTGTGAGTATAAATCAGACGTACAGTATGTCCGCTTCACAGCACATCGTTCCATCTCAGTCTCTATTACATGCCGTTCCTGTAAGGCCAGCATGAATTAAACTCGATTGTTGGCAGGGAATGATTGGCAGTCAGCTCTGCCTGGATTGTATTCACTTTCCATTATTTGATTTATATTTTTTTTTTAATTTCTCGTCAGTTGCAGGTGTTTCTGAATCAAGCAGTTGAGCTCATGTTAGTATATTCAAATCTAGTGTCACAAGCTTGACCCTCTCAAGGCAATTTTGACTTGAAAAGAATTTAAATCTTAAGTGTGCTAAGCAAGAACCAATAACTCTACCAAAATGAAAAATTAAGCGCTAACAAAATAAGAACCATAACTCTGTTAATATGAATGCAAAGAATCATTGTTGGAGAGAAATTTAGTCTTTCGTAATTTTTTGACTGCATAATTGACAAGAAATTGCTTAATATCTAAATCGTCGTCCAATAAAAATTTAAAAATATTTATATTCTGGATGAAGATAGTGAAATTTCACCGTTGAAATATTCTATTTGGTTCCTGTCATACTTTGAGATTAAATGTCTAAATTAATGATCAATCATAACGAAAAAATATCGTTCAATCAATTTCTAATAAATTTTGTATACGAAAAACTGACTTTGACATAACGTTTTGTAAAATAAGGCCTGCGAGGTCTATACGTCAGTTTGTGAAATATAATCACGCAATTGACAAAATCCCACGCACGAAGCTGGCACATTTGCCAAGGCACGATTTGTCATTAAAAAATGGTTGCAAAATTATTTACACATCTACGTTTTGAAGATAATCTTTCCATGCAAAACTTGTGGCTGTGAATTATGGTCAAGGCGAACGAAGTACTCAATCGTTTAAACTTAAATAAATCGTTTAACTTTTAAATAAAAGCACGAAGCAAAAGAGCAGAACGTCGATAACCTAATGAATGGTCTTAATATACATTTTTCCCGTTACGTATGCGGTGAAACTATTTTTTCTCAAAACACTCTTCGTCTGAGGTTCTAGTTTATAGTTTAATCGTGTTCTGAGAATCAAAATCGAAGCTTTAAAGTTGAATCGTTGTATCTTTCCTCTGCTTCGACTTCATAATCGAAAAAAAATTGTTGAAGCTTGTTTCTCGACCGCAAGTTTTAAACTGTAATGTAATGTATAATAAGAAACATTCAGATACTATGCAATTTTTAAAAAAAACATTCTCTCTACTGAACATTTATAGTGGAAACTTCAAATAATCTAAAATTTCTTACATTCAGAACTTGGACATTGTACAACGTACAATGTACTATACCAGTGTGTCGCATACTGTAATAATCGATAGCATTACAACAATTTACTATTTTTCATTAAACTTATATAAGTTTAATTCAGCTTTATATATAAACTTATAATATATAAAATTATATATAAAGCTAACATATTCGGCTTTATAACATATAAAGCTGAATTTTAATTCTGGCTCTCTCTAAATTGGCTACCGGATTCCGCGCGAACGTCTATTGCGCTACTTGATGTGGTCTTAATGAATGCTGGAAACGTGACTTGCAGCCCAAGCGTCCATATCCTGGAACTGCGGGCATAGCAGCGCTTCACAATTTCCCCAGAAATTCGTCAACGTATAACTTTCTGCAGAATGTACAGCAAAAGCTTAAAATGATGGAAAAATTAAAGTTTATTTCTGAAATGTGACGTTTATTATATTTTTCGCGTGTCATTATTTCACCGGTTCTGCGAACTTTAAACATTTCATGAATTGTTTAGGAGCTTTTTTCTTAAACAAATTGAAAATAATCGTTGTATGTTTGCTTAATTAGTAAATTGTTTTTTAAATTTTTAAATTTATTTGGCTCCAGCTCAAGGCACTTTGAACGAAATACACTGCAGGGATTTATTTTTCGAAGGATGGTGGGGGATCAATAGAATTTGACCGTAAAGTCAATAGAATTTTTATTGGGAGAACCAAATACTTTTTCCTTAAGCACGGTTACTTTTCCTCTTAACCTCATACTTTCCGATTCTCTTATTTAATCTTCGACGTCAAGATTCTTCCATTAAATAAATAAATCAACACAAATTAATTACAAGTGGAAACTGCAGAATATACTTGAAGCAATAAATTTAAATAAAGACTGAAATTAGAATCATCACAACCGCTAATAATTTTTAAACTAAATTTAATTGAATTAAGCATTAATTAGCTAATTTAATAGAGATTTAATTATTAGTTATATTTCAACGATTTATATTACATTTTATGAGATTTAGATTTAATTACATTTTATTCAACGACCAAGTTGACTAGCCTTCATTTGAAATGTTTCTTTACTAAAATTCATTAGTGCCTCCTACAGCAGCAAGCCTTTTTGTGCACTTTCATTTCACACATCTGCACACATTGGCTGTTATATTGAATGTTTAATTTCATAGCTTACAATCTATCAAATTGAATTCCTATAAGAATTAGATTCTTCGTTAATTATTGGGAAAATAGGGTAATTAATTATATTCAGCTTCTGAATGTTAGGTACAGAGATGAATATTATTCCTCTTCATTAGTGAAAGTGATTTCGATTCCTGTATTTTGAATGATTGATTCAGTTTGTACTAGATAAGGTTGTGAAAGTTACAGACGATGCATTTCAATAACACGGAAATCTCTCTTCGACTTCACGCCCAAACACAAATTTTTGAAGCACTCCTAATGCGCCGCCAATCTAGAAATAATTAGGAGCTTAGAACTTTACTTTCTCGAAGTTCATAAAAAGGCCTAAAATTTCCAATAACAGCAGCCTCGGTTAGGTGCTGCAAATTTCCTAGTGGGCCAGGAAAGTGCAGGGAAACGATGAAAAATTGCGTTATCATTCTCACTTAACTCATAAAAAATTGCTGAGATCCTCACGCAGCTTGCAGGTGCGTCTAGGCTACAGAATATGCCCGAAGTTTGCTGTAAGAAAAGTTTGTAATACAAACGGGAGGGAAAATATCTTTCCTCATTTTCACGCAATAACCGATTTGATAAAAACGTGGTTCAAAAATATTAAATCAACCAATATAATAATTTGTCACAAAAAATCACAAATATTTTTCCAGATAGGAACATATTTGAACGTATTTTCAGTATACATGCTCTAAAATTCTCGTAAGTATGCATGGCCAACTGTAAAAATTATTTTTAGGGTAGAAAAGCTTCGAATACCTAATATTTGTTCATTTACATAGTGCACATAATATTTTTATTCAAAAATTATTCGTTCACGTATTGGTTTCAAAATTCCCAAATTCTACTCAGAAGGTTGAAACTGCAATGATGGGTCCGAAATACGTAGATAAACTGGGTCCGATCAAATGAGCAGCAAACACGCGGTGTTGTGTGAACAATGACAAAAAACAAATGTTCCTCTTGCGAGCATTCCTGTGGCTAAAGAGGCTTTGCTAAAAAATATTTGGCATTCGGCCCTAACAAAATTTGCGGTGTGCTTTAGCCTCCGCGGCGGTCTCGTCATGGGTTAGGGTTTTTCTGGGTCTACTTGGCCACCCGAACAAAATCAGCGACTAGTTGTAATCGCCATGACGACTTTATAGTCTCCTGAGAATAGCAAGAGTTAGCTTAGAGCCTCTGACCACAGATCTTCTAGACCGGGGCTCGAGTCTTGAGAGTGGTGTGTCGTTCTACCGCCGAACTATAGATAAATAAATGAATAAATAAATAGCGGTTTCAGCGTTTATTAGGCCGTAGGCCTGTCGCCGATTCTTAACATCGCAGAATATTCACAGCTTGATGCGGTCTCGAACGCGCAACTCACTGCTTCAATTTTGCTTTTCTTACCGCCCGGCCTCCTCGCCGATTCTGACCAGAAACTGGCGCACAGAGCTGGGATCGAACCCGCGCCTCTCTGCGCCAATCCTGGTACTCTGAACTGTAACCACTGGGCTACTCTGCCCAGGTATTTTTAGTTGATATTTAGTGATGATATTTATTTAATATAAATAATATTCGTATTTCATGCTTCAGTATTAGAAACTTCGTGCACGTATTAGTTATTTCATAGGCACGCAAGTTAGCTCAGTTCAGAGACGTAAAAATATAGATTATTTATATAGTTCATGTACTTTATCCTCTGAGTAACCAACTAAGGGCATTTCTTACAAGTTAATCATGAGTGTATATGAACAGGTTTCAGAACTGGCGTGAAGGTGAATTGTTATCTTTTAGACATGGTTTTCATTTGTATGACGAGCATTTAAATGTTGCGTGAATGTGTAGGGTAAGCATGATGGAAGTCAGCTTTCAGATATGGCGTGAATGTGTTGGGGGGGCTTTAATGGGTCACCTCTCGGTGCGTCTGGTAGTGACATTACTAATGAATTTTGGTAGTTCAATCAAGCCTCACTTATTTCCAGCATTTGTCTGACTAAAGTAAATGACATCGCCACAATGCCCTTCCTATGATCAGTTTATTACCGAAATTTTGTGAAGAAAATAAAATAGCAAGTTACGGCAGCTTAAAATTTACATTGCAAAAAATACTGGTTGAACTTATCTTCAATGTCAAATTCAAGTCGGACGAAATTCACGTTAATTTCCAATTGAAGGGAAAACAAAAGATTCACAAAAAATAGTCATTTTTCCTATTCAGCCAGATCTTAACAAGAAAATCAAACACCACATTCGATCGAAACATTATGATTTATTCTGAAATAAATTTTCGTTCGAACATTGGGATTGACATGAGCAAGAGTTTAACATGAGTCGTCCTGAACCATGTAATTTTGTACTTTTGTTTGCTACTAACAAATATTCTCAGTAAATGATTTATTTCTCTCGTACTAAAATTTTTTCAATGCATCAAAGTCATAAATGCAATATACAAATATTTCTATTGAACTAGTCTCCGTTCATACATCATGTTGCTCTAATTTATATATTAAGTCACCATTCACTTACAACTGTTATATGGAAACGGCGAAGCGCCCGCCACATTTCATCGGTGAACGCATACTTCTCGAACTTACAAAATTTTTAATTAAATCAGTGCTACTCGAAATAATGATTATAATACAAATCAAATCCCTTACCATTTCCTTTTCATTTTGTGTTCTAATTATCAATGATTCCAGTATTAATATTCAACCACCAAAAAGTTGAGTAATAGAACGAATCGTACTTTTATGCAGACCAAGCAACCTTTCATCGCTCATTCTCGATAAAAGCTGTTGAATTAGTCTGACTTGAAACCTCCGCATTACGCAAATCCGGACGCTTTTCAATCTCAATAAGCGAGTACCAAAGCCTCCTGGCTTTAGTCGATCGACAGAGAACTCCTGCACTCGACTGAATTAGCATCGGATTATAATTTCAAACGAAAAACCCCGCAGTCACCCGAACCCTATCCCTCTTACCCTGAAGCGGCCAACAAGTTTCCGAGAAGGAAAAATATTTTCGCCATGATGAATTCAAGTTTTTTTTTTGCTCAGCCGGCAGCGACTTTAGAATTACATCGAATTAAGAATATGATTACGTGCTATCTATAGTACCGTACATAAATGAATGAAAAAATTTCAAGAGAGTCTTTTATTTTCAGGTCAATCATGAACTTGTTTTAGAATTTATATACATAATAGGCAAAACTCTGCAATACGCTTAACAAATTTCATCTGAAGATGATGTTCGCGACTTGCAGGGATGTATGGTAATTTTTCAAAATTTGATTTTACTAATTGAATCAATGGCTTAAATTAACTGTTTTTGTGCAAAAATGAACAAAAATGAATATGAGTAAGCCAACCGATATCACGCAAAGAAGACATGGACGAAGAAAAACAAACAATGAATCGTGTTAGTTACTGTTCTTGGAGTTGAATTTTCGTTGGCAAAGATGAGCATTGTCCAGCTTTAAATGTTACATCACGTTATCGTCTTTCCTCTGAATGGTAGTCATTATTATAAATATTAGCGATATGTTGCCGTATTTGTCAGTGCTTCCGAGACTTTTAAAGAGGCGTATTTGAGAGACGATTTAGCGTTTCTATTTTATGCTACTTGTCTCCCAAGCTTTCAAAAAACTCACCTGTGCCATGACATTCAAGATCTTATTATAATCTTTGAAAATTTACCCAAAAGAAATCTGATTCAATGAAAATTGTTAAGAAGGTTGTGAAAATTTTCCAAATGTTATTTCTATTCGGGCTATTGATTCCGGAGTATAAAAAAAGTATAAAAATGAATATTTCATTTCTCAGATTAAACTATTAGATTTAGATTTGTATTTGCTCAGTTGTCTTCATTCTATTATCGCTAGGGCGTTTAAGGCATCGGAAAATTAAATCGACCAAATGTGAATGCAACGAACCTATTTACTCGTCAACGATTTTTTTTTGAATTTATTTTTTATCGGACAGGTTCACAAGCTTGTTACTGAATACCAATAATTTCCATCCCAGGATTTCTCTTCTTCTCACCCATAATAGTTAGTGAGATTTTAGTTAGATTTAGTCCGAATAGCGATGCACTTTTTGCGGCTTTGATGGCTCTATACTGACTCAGTTTGACCTGGCGTGGACACTTTCACTGCCACGATCATTTTCTTTTCGTGTTGTGGGTAAGGAAGCTTGTTTAGATTTGGACAACATAACTCATCTATTTTGCCAGTGCGTCGCCTTATACAAGTTGTTCTAACTATCTTAATACTATCTTGATCCTCTAGCAATGTAGCTGCATGCTATTCGTAGCAGCAACGACGCTCTCTAGCTCGAAGACCAAATGCTGCCCGGACTAATGATCACGCAAATAGGTAGGATACAAATCGCTGGTCAGCGAGCCGGTGCTCACAACAGCGCAACAATGGACGGTGTTCGCTCAATTGCAATCTGTAGCTTGTTTGGTCCTGGCTTGTCGCTCAATTGCAATCTGTAGCTTGTTTGGTCCTGGCTTGTGAGTCCTGGACGAATGTAGCTACGATTCAGTGCCAATCGTTAAACATTATTTCATATAATCATTAGTATAGTGTCAGGTTATGCAACACTTGTCAATAAATATTGAAAATTGTTTTAGGTCACTGCATTAATAGAGTTGGGTACATTGTTCGAAGAAAAAGGCTAAAAAATTGTCTTACCGGCGTTCCAGTAACCATGCAACCGCCCAGTGAAAATGCACCATTTCGCCGTTTTTTCAGATGTTGCGCGGGTCTCTAGTGTAAAATTTGAGTAAAAACGGCAACACGGCATTTTCACGTGCCGGCAGGTTACTGAAACGCCTGTAATATCGTTTAACGGTGATTTTTCTTACAGTGTATTAAATAACAATTTGTACATTGTTTAAAATATTGTGAATTTGTTGTTACACAATTGCTCTTCCGCCTTCTAATAAACTGAAAATACTGCCACGTTTTCCTTCTTTCTTAATTTTATTTATAGTCAACTGATTTTGAAACCCATTTATTTTCATAAAAATATAAATTACTTTTTTGTGTTCTATGATGCGGTAATATCAGCAAGCCTTTTGTTATTTATAGTTTCTTATCATTGCGTTCTGTCAAAAACGGCAAATAAAATAAAACTTTGCACAGCGCATCAGAAATTCCAAGTCTTTAGAAGGAATTACTTCCGCTGAATTATGCTCCCTGCAAAATTTTGGCCTCACTGCTTCAATCAGTAATTTTCGGTGATGTCTGAGGCACATGGTTGAAGGACAGTTTAAACACCTAATAATAAGTAAGTAATAATTTTGTCATGATTCGTTGGGTTTATATTTTGACGCAATAAAATTGTGAAAAAATGTAATTAAGAATGGATAGCAGTGTTGCAAAATGACAGCATCTCTATGTCACCATCACATATTTTCCTGCAGTTACCCTGCTGTAAGAATGTGGATTAATTCTCTTGCAGTTTTGATGTTGAATTCCGGACTAGAACCGAGTCGTGTTCTTGGGAAAAAATTTTTAAGAGCTTCCATTCTTTTGTCCTCTTGCTAATTTGTCGAGCAATTGCCAGGCTGTCAAGTCTAAAACTTGCCTTAAGAGTTTGTACAATTTGTCGCGAGCTTCGTCATGCCACAACATTCGCTTTGTCCGAATTAGTCTCTCGAGTCAGTAACGTGCACAGCAATTCAATTCATAGAAAATTTGAAGTATTCAGAATGAAAATTTTCACTGTAAAATTGAGAATATAGTTTCATCCTAATATCCGGAATATTTAAATTGCTTTCCTGAAATCATCATAACAATAAATTGGTGACCGAGGACTCTGATGGCAGGGCTATCCTTATTTCTATAGGAAACTAGCTGAGACATCCGCGGAACTGAGCTCCAAGGATTCTTCTTGCATGTATATCAATCAGCCGCTTCGCCGTTTTTAGCAATTAAACTACTTTTCAATTAGAATACTTATCAATATAGGGCACTTCAGCTTTTATGCCTCTTTAATTTAGGGTGATCAAAAGCAGCTATCTTCCATAATAATCCCGAAAAGAAATTAATTAACCCAGATGAGCTTGGAACCAGAAAGAATCACCGTTCAATTCAGAGCCAGTATTAGCATTCCACGAACGGACGTTTCGCTTGTACCGTGTGTTTAATAGTGAGAAAATAAACCGAAGATTTTGAGGCTTTCCTTCTGTTACTTTTACCGTAAATATTTTCTGACGGTTTCCTAAGCAATTGAAATTTAATCCAGTGAAAAACCGCCAATTTAACTGAACTGAATGTTTGACTGAGCACCGGTTTTATCTCTTAACAATTAGAATTGTAAATAAATGAATTTTACATTGCTTATAGCCTCTTGGTCTTGCTATAAAGGAATTAATCTCTTCCGTGTAAATATTATTGCTTTATTAATTTATGTGTTCGAAATGGTCTGTGGAACGTTATTGATGAAAATATGGTGCACTTATTTGCGTTTTCTTTGGTTGTGATTTATGGATTAATTGACGTTTTATCAAACTAATGAAATTAATACTTGTGTACAAAATTAAAAAATGGAATCGAATAACATGAGCATTGTTACGCTGAAAGCGACTGGATGAAGAAAACATGTGTTAATATATTTCCACTCGTGCCTCTTCCAAATATCGTTACCTAAAATATCTTTTGCCGGATTGTTAACCATAGAGTTGCTTAATAATGTATTCATTTCGTTGTAATTTTTCGGTAAATATTAGAATCTAATGAGGGCGGGTAAATTTTCTATCAACCCTATAGGGTGGTCCACGTGTTACGTTGTTTCACCTTCCATATGGCAGGTACGGCCGTATTTGAGAGGTACGTGAGAAATTATTATATCACTCCCTACCTGTAACAAAAAATTTTCTCTGTGGTGGATCACATAGCAATGACTAATCAGTAAACATTCATTTGCGAAGTCATCGGTGGTGAATCAAAACGGAAATGACAAATTTAACGAACCCTATTGTAATCCCTAACAACATGGATAACCTCTCATGGACATGGATGACATGGATATATCTATGGATGACATGGATATCCTCTCAACGCTTGGCAGGTTACAAATTACATTATATATTAAACTCAGAGGCCGCGCCACTGCATGGGCATGCAAAGCGAAGAACCCGGCTGGCAGCAATGCTTGATAATCTAATAAATTATATCTGTTGCAAATGATGTTCTTTATTATATAACTTACATCAAATAATAGTTAGACTGTTTAATATGTTATAATTTATTGTAGAAATAACTGATTTTAGATTTATTGATATTAGACTAATTGTATTACGAAAGAGCCAAATTGTGCAAGCATTTTTTATAAGTTTGCGTCACTTTTTTTGGACATGTACTAAAAAGTTACAAAAATTGCCTCGAAATATCTCAATAGTAATTTGATATAATTTTCGTGTATAGTCGTTCGGGATTTTTAATGAGCGATTGATGTATAGTATTTTGAATATTCTAATTATATTTAATAGATTTAATTCCATATATTGAGTTACCGCTCTGTAGCCTTAGGATGTCTTATTTAATTTAAGCAAAAATTGATTTAAAATGCAATAAAACTTTCATGGGTTAATAATTTTTTTCCCTCGAAATCAATTATTTTAATTCGGAACAATCCGTTTTCCTCAAAATTACAATTTTTTTCATTTAGAACATTATTTTATAAAAAAAACTACATAATACTTCATAAAATAAATGAAGGTAATTAAATTTCAATGTTTATGAATGAATTAAAATTTTTGTTTTTTTCGAGAATTTTTTATTTTGATGAAGAATTAGATCTTCAAATACTTTATGTGATATTATACATGTTGTAGCCTTTTATACATGCTCCTTGAAACATATCTTATCGAAAATGGAGCCCGAAATAAGCACGGAATATTGTAGTAGCCGAAAAATTTGGGGAGAAATCAAATGTTTCTGGAATCTGTGTAGTTGAAACTACTGTAGATGCTAAAAATGGATTTTTCTCTTCAGTTCCAGCAATTTTCCTGAGAAAAAATTCACTGGGCCAATTTAGAGTTATTCAAACTGGCCGTGTTCTGAATCGTCGTCGTTTCGTGAGCTGAAAAACGTTGCTCGATTCCTTCAACTTCTCAGAAAACCGTCGAGGATCGCTCTGAGACGCTGACATTTTACAGTCATGATATTTTTTCTCCTGACTGTCCTGGCACGATGATTTGTTCATGTCTGGTCTCATTGAACTAGAACTTTTTATGTTTCTTGTCGTTTTTATTGCTCATGTTTCCTTTAGAATCGCCATCAGAACCTGGTAATTCTTCTCTAGAATCTTTCCATATGTTACCATTTATTTTAATGATTGATTGACATGCAGTGGTTTTTCTCCGACAATAACTGATATTTATTCTACAACATTCCGAGTGCTCATAGTAAAAAATTTCATTCAAATGTAAAGAAGCTTGGCTAGAAATAAATGACGATAAAAATCTTGAATCCAAACAATTCTGGCGTTTGATAATATTTCATTGAATGCTTCAAAACTATGTAAACCAGCTTCTGAAATTTAATGAATTTACTTGTTGAGCTGTGAATAGTTGGTGCGTATAATGGAGAACTATTAATCAGCAAGGTTAGGAAATATGAAGAAGTCATGAAATTTACATTTATTGGAATTCGCTTCATTTCAGGAGCGATTTGTTTTTCATTTAATTTAAAAATACACGTACAATTCCATCATTAAAACTTTCGTACTCAGAACTTCATGAAACATAAATCTTTGATTGTAAACTGAATTCTATCCTTATAGAAAGTTCGAACTATTCAGCAGTATAAATTCTATAATGTAATTAATATTAATATCCAAGTCAAATACTTTAAAAATTAATCGTTTGTAGTTTTTGCGATTGCAGCTAGGTACGTAAACTTGATTATCTCTGTAATAATCTATCCAGCCTCTGGCAAATTTATTCTTAAATGAATTTGAACTTATATTTTAAACCTAAGTAAATATCAATCAACTCAATAACATCAATTATTTAGAGCGCTTTATGACTTTCTCAGTGCGCAAGCTTAACGAAGACTGTCTTTTATATAAAAAAATGTTTACTCATTAAAAATTTTAAGTCAAATTTCGTACTTTCAATCTTAGAAAACTTTCGCTCCCACTCTGCTTTGTTATTGAGCGAACAGCAGTAGACAACGGTTAAGAAGCGCTTGGGAGTCTTTTCAAAATTGGCTATCAATATGTAATTAATGGATTACTTTATTGAAAAACAATTTTATTATTTTTCTCAGAATATTTTCCATCGTGACTCACAAAGAAATGGTATTCCGTATGTACCAGGTACACACGATTACCATTTCTGCATAATTCTAATCAAATTGACCTTCTAGCTCCTCAATAGAAGTTTTTTAATCTAAAGATACGATTTACTGCAAGTCAGACAATAATTGTTTCAAATGAGATTCTCAATATTATGTCTGGCCGTCGTTTATGTTAGAATCAGATGCGGATTCTTTGATGTTTACCTCGCTTTCAGTATTCCAGTATCATTTTTCCGAGCTTAGCACAAGGGATGAGGCATTTAAATGTTAGTATTTTTATCCGTAGACACGAGAGCGTCTGAAAACTAGAAGCCATTGTTCCACTTTATAACATCGGTCAGTCAAAAGCATTCAAGATTGCGTTTAAATTTTAAATTTTTGTTATCCACACCTTATTGCATAACGCTATTTTATCGCTATATGTAATTGAAATCACAAACTACATTTAAATTCGTTACACGATATCAAATGGATATTACCTTGAAGATGATCCCTTGAAATACGATGGCTCTAACGATAAAATCAAACATAAACAGCGATTTTTTGCACAGATTTTTATTTCTGAACCTAAATGACATGTTATCTTTGCGCAAAAATGAAAATGCAAATTGTCTTACAGGCGCTCATTAGGGGAATCGAATTTTTTTCCAGATTTTCTCCATTAGAAACGACATTAGGAAGTCATTAGGACGAGAGACTCTGATGGAACAGGGCGTTTGGCTCTGATGTTAACGGAAAGATACATGTGCTACGTGAATACAATAACTTTTTTAATTTTAACAAACACCGCTTACCTTCTATTCCTTGATAACAAATACCGAATAAACCTTTAATGAATTGAATTTGAAATTATATGATCTTAATTACTTATTTTTCTACATATATTAATTTTATTATATCATATGAATTCAAATGAACGTAGGTCATGGAGCCAGTACCACATATATAGTCTAATTACCAGGAGTAAGTAAGCTATACATTAGGGATGAAAGTTTTTTCTACTTCTTGCAGTTCGGCTCCACTTTTCGGAGAAGTTATGGATGTGCGAAAAAAGCGATGGTGAAAAATTTTAGACAACTTAGGTTGATTTCTTCATATTTCGAGGGTCGTTTGAAATTTTCAAAAATGTAAAAATATAGCATGCATAAATGAAATTTTTTTAAAACGTTCAGCTGCTCTTTTGAGAGGTCATATTGGGCACAAATCTTCATAAAAATGTATTCACAATAATTATATTTCAATGTGCAAAGCTCAACCTTATAATCTTCATTATTAGAGAATCACAAGAAAATATGAGAGTAAAGCATTTACGTATTGGCTTTACCCTCATATTTTCTCGTGATTCTCTAATAATAAAGATTATAAGTTGAGCCTTGCAATTTGGAGGCCATTTTTGCTAATGAACGCTGGTATATATGTGACCCTGAATCCAGTTTTGGATCATGTTTGAACCATGTGTTGGGGCAGAGTCGTGTTGAAAACTCCATGTTCAGCCGCTGAAGCGTTTATACGACCCCAAGGGAACAACACAGCTTCCAAAATGTCCGAAATGTATCGCTTGTTCAATTTCACTCCTGATGGGACAAAAACGAGTGGAGACCTCCCAGGGGCTGTAACCGCGGCATAAACCATCACATTTAGACGGTTAAAGCTTTGTTCAATGTCGAATTTCTTCTCGTCGCTGAACAATTAGATCTAACAATCTAATTATCTGAATTAGACATCATGATCATCCTCAATGAGATTCAGAATCTGCTGCAACTTTTCGAATCTCATTCGTGGCGTCATTAAAAATAAGGGTGGTCATATTGGCTAAATACGTTTGAGAATTGTTTAAGTAGTTCTTGACTATTAGCTCAACCAATAAAAAATTAATCCACCTGTTTGTTCCATTGAGAAATAAGAAAAACATGCGTTTCCATAAACATGGCTGACCCTGTATGGCTGTAGGTGGTCATTAACTTACTTATTAGCCACAGTGAATGGGGTAAAAATTGGATGCATTTGCAACGAATAAAAATAAGAATTGTATTTTTGATCATAAACTCAAGTTTGTTTGGGATATGGCCACGCAATGAAAAAATAACAGCAGTCGTACAAAAATCTGTATCATTTTTATATATTGATCTGAGTTCACGGTAAAGTTTTTCTATATTCCAAGATATAATTAACTTATGAACGTGATTGTTGAGGCTCTGGAAACTGAAACCAACCGAAAAATATTTTTAAAAAATCGTTCGGTTTCAATAAAAAAGTAATTATTCACATGTACCTATAAAAGTAGTTACATGTGAAACAAAAGTAGATAAAAATAATGGATTAGATGGATCGACAGCGTCTGCAAGAAAATTATGGAAGTACTGCGATTCCAGAAATGGAATGGAGAAATAGTATAACGAAATAATCTATGAGTTGGAGATGGCCATTAGGGTTGGGTTGATCTTCGAACAGTGAATGGTTACAAAAAGTTTCTGCAAACAAATTATTCCTTTATATTCGGATAGATTGGAAATAATTTTTATCGTGACCCGATTAGTTCAATTGTATCATTCTTTCCTTGAGAAAAGAGAAAATCCCTTTTCTCAAGGGATTTTTAGGGGGACAGTCGCCCTATAAGTAATTTCCCATTAAAAACGAATACTACTTTCTGTAGGATGCAGGAAAAAAATACGAAATGAGTTATTATCTTTTAAATTTACTTTAGCATAAGAACATGTGTGTGTTTAACTTCAGTTCAACTCTCTCAGACTTGGCCCCAGTCACAATAACCTTGAGTTAAATCTTGTTTACTGTTCAATAACCTGGGATGCGGCACCGCAAGAACTACAGTGCAGTAATTAAACTGAGCAAACAGCTGCCGAACCTGCGACATATTGTACATATACAGTGACAGCTGGCAACCCTGCGACGTACATACGTACAGTGACAGCTGACAAACCTGCGATGTACATACGTACAGTGACAGCTGGCAAACGTACGACGTATATACTTACAGTGACAGCTGGCAATCCTGCGACTGGTGCGCATGCCAGGGGCCAGCTTTGCCAAACTTAAATCTTAGTTCATATTTCTTTCCGTACGTGAGAACGCTAGAGGGCATAACAACCTATGAAGTCAAGTGCTCAAAGCCATAGCACCGAACGTCCACAGCCACAAAATAATCTTGCTACAGGTAAGCATGGCTAAACTGCATCTGGCCAAACCTCTTCCGGCCTAACCTCTTCAGGCCTAACCTAAACAAGCTGCAACCTTTCTCCACCTAAAACAAACCTGAGCGGACCTAACCTAATCTCATTGGCTGCAAGAAGTTAGAAAGGCGGTCCAAGTGGGCTAGTAGAGCCAGTCATTGGCTGCAAGAAGGTTGTTGGCCGGGACAGCGTGAATAGGTTAGGCCAGAAGAGGTTAGGCCGGAGTAGGTACAGCCGGATGAGGAACTGCCTGCTTATGAGCGAGCAGGCTTTAAGCATTGGCTGAAGACCAACGGCGCTATTATCTTTCGGCAGTGTACTGCTTGTCTAGATTACGGAGTTCAAGCGTAGTCTGCGGCTTCTAGCTCCGAGGCTGAGTAAAGTTAATGCATGGTAAAGCTGGGCGTTGGCTCCAGGGCTTATTTAAGACTAAAATTTGTGGCCTACGGCTGCGCCCCCTTCTACAATACAGCTATGAGAAATGGAGTCATATCACCTGAAAATTATTGTGTTGTCACTGGAATCTATTTCGTACATTTTCGTTCCCATTATAAAATTTAACATAGAAACGAAAAATGATACTAAAAATGTACGAGCAATCCGAACAGTTTGTCATGCAAAATGTTATATGGCAAAACTTGAATGTTTCCTGCAGTAATATTGGTAGCAGTCAAACGTCCTGGTGCATTATCGTCATGAAGCTACAAACGAAGATTTGATGCCAAGACCTGCAAAATGAATATCGCGGACAAGAATTCGCTGGTCTTTTTTTTGGTTGGCAGACGGCCGCCGAAACTCCACTCGAGGTCTTCAGGAGTCCCTTTAATTATAGCTGAGCGGCGCAGACCCTCTTGAGTGCTCCGTCTCATTTGTTTTGAGGTCCTCAAATCCCGGCACCAAACCGCGAAATTTCTTATGGCCTTAGTCGTAAAAACCTACGACTGAGATTCTAGGCTAGGGCTATAAATTCTGGCTCGCTGATCTTATACTTTGTGCATAGACACAAAATTATGTCCCAATAAAAGAAATATACGGTATCCATTCAATAGAATTATCTCATCAGCGGTATCATTATCCTCAATTGTTAATTCATCAAACTCTGAAATTTATATTTCTACCATATGGTATTGATACAAGTAACTGCCCCAAAATTATGTCACATTCTGAGAAACGAATGTATAGTTAAAGTACAAACAGGCATCATCACAATAACTTAGCAAATAGTACATTTTCTAAAAAAATCAGAAAGAATCACATTAGTGTACCTTCAGTCATTCTTTAATCAGTTCTGTTCCTGAATTACTGCCACAGAAACATTGCATTGATAAAGAAGTCAGAGTCTTATACATTTATAAGTTGAGGTTATTTTGGAGCCAATGCAGTCTTGTTAATTGCAGTGTAATACAAATCATGTTATCGGTCCAGGAAATGATTTGAACGTCAAGACTAAGGACAAAATGATCAATCAGTTAACACGCAGCGTCTTCGTCCACCCTAACATCCCACTGGCTGTTTTTCAGCATTTCTGGGCTCATATATAAACGCTTTCGCCAAACACGTGCTAAAATAAATGTTTTAGTGAGCAGTAGTCATTAGATGTGTTAACATCGTTCGTTACTCTTTGATAATCAATTCGCTTCCCGACAAATTGAAAATATACAGCAAAAACTTCTTCTAAATCGTGTTAAAATCAACAGATTTCACTAAGAAGGCTTTACCTATACATGAAGTTTGCGGTATTGTTATACATATGTCAGGTTGATGTGCTTAATTTCTCAAAGAATGAATCATTTTGACCGAACGCCAGAACAAAAAAAATTCAATATTTTCACAGTATCTGATAATTCTGATCAATTTTTTCAAGATTGAACATCAATTCCTTGTCTATGAAAGTATTTCGATCCAGGCGATCAAAGTGTAAAATTAATGGACAACAAACTCCCTGTGTTTATTCTAATTCAAAACAAAAATCCAGACTTATTTTAACAATTTTTTCAAGAAAATGCCAATGAATATTATTTTTCTGCCTCAAAAAACATCTACAAAAGCGCTGCCTCAATCTGCATTGTTTTTGTGTTAAGATTTCACTAAGTAATTTATTTTTGGCCAGCAGCGGATGCGGGAAGTGGAAAAGTTTCCGCGTTTCGAGATCGCTGACAATATGAAGGCGAGCTTTGACTGCTTTAAGGCATAACTTCAGTCATCAGTTGTTTGCTGAAACTCTAGTAAAACTGCGAAGTTAAGATGAAGCTGCCCACGAATGCCTACCAACCTCCACAATTTGTTTGCTTTCTACTAAAATGTAGCACGAAATCTTGCGATATAATTGTGAATAAAGCAACGACTTGTCACGAAATTCATGCTTACACTCGAGCTATCCAGTTCTTATTTGAAGCTATTTTAAGGATTAACTGTAAATTTACTGAAACTTTTCATTAGATTTCAATCAAATCGATCACACTTAAATATACCATTTCAATACCGATGGCTGTAATTATTCCAGAAATTTCAGGAATAAATAAAAATTGAACTATTTGTGCATATAGATGCTTACAATTTGAAGGAACGGAATATTTCAGCAATGCAAACACAAACTATTATCGTAAAATAAAAGGTTGATAAATATTATCTTGAGCGATGGGAATGGCTAATTTTCTATTAATACAGTGAAATTGCGTCAGTTTCATAAGATAAGATGAATGTGAAAAAATGCCCGGTAGACGCAAAGGATATGAAGTTGATGGAAATTAAATAAATTGGCAATGTGAAATTTGTGAGACGTATTTAACTTCCGCTGCTACGCTTTCTGAAATTTTTTCATCAAACATTATTTGGCAATCGTTATCACATATCTTTTTTTTTATTCTATGAGCTTCTTGTTCTTTCTAGACAATGAACAATTCTAATAGAGCCAACATTTGAATTAAAAGAATTTTTCGTCGTGTTTACGACATGTTTGTTAATTGTCTTGGTGAAAATTAAAATTGTGAATTTTTTGAACTAATGACCAAAAATTAATAATAATAATTGACCTCAATACCACTATATCCAAAAATTGTTCTGAATTTTTTTAGGATTTTATGAAAACTCGAAACTTACCACAAAGATCCGATTGAGTTAACAGGATAAATTTTGCAGGGTGATCAAGTAGATAAATTTGGCAGAAACGGTAGATCTTCATCAAGTAATATATTATGTCGATCTATATCATTTTTATTTCAAGATCAATGAGCGACAAAAAAGAAAGGAAATGCGACTCATTTCTTGCAAATTTCTCGTATATTTTAACATGACTTATGTTAGGTTAATAAATCAAAATAAAATAGTGCTGCTCAATTTTGACACTCATTCGATAACTGACGTTGCTGTTTCATGTTGAAAATTTCCAATCACAAAATTTTAATACATCTGTGGCTAAACAGACATATCATTCAAAAGCAATCATTCAAATCCAAACAAGCATAAATCTATTTTGCGAACTAGCTCATATAAAGAAAAGTAAAAAATTGATATAAAATATGAATTTTATATTTTCAGTCAGTCCCAGTGTGCTGTCAAAACTGACTGATTTTGATTGATAGCAAATTCGTGCCTAGTCTTATAATTCCACTGACTTCCGAAGCCATTTTATAAACTAACTTCGATGCCAACTCTGATTTATGACGACACTTTTCTATATTGCTCCTCTTGCGATTGCTGGACATTGCACGTAGTGTTTCCCATGCACGGTTTTTGATGACGGGCTTTCATAATATATTTTGATGTTGGGCTTTGCAAACTAATGGCACTAAGAACTGCTGAGCACACTGTTCACAAAAAACGGTGAAAACCGGTCTTATTGGCGTTCTACAGTATAGTAACCAGCCGCCCGTGAAAATAAACCGTATCGCCATTTTTCATATGTTAATCTGGTTTCTAGTGTAAAATTGGAATAAGAACGGCAATACGGTGTTTATTTCCACGTGCTGAAATGCCGGTAATACCTTTTAACGGTGATTTTTCTAACAGTGCAGCAACATCGACTTTCATGCCGGCACAAGATGTTTTGACATTCTTAGGTCCCAGAACCTCAAGCAACCAATTCATTTATTTGTCTCTGAGACGGAAATGCCAGCATCGTCGTAGAACCACCTACTGTTAACGCAATGACTTTTTACCAGCGCAAATACGTAGACTCGGCGACGAACCGACGAAATCTGAGGTATATTACTATTGGCCGCTATCCGCTTCTAATTTCGCGTGCCATTCACCAAATCAAACAGTAGACGAGTGGTCTCATTGGTCTTTGTAATTAAAGTTGTCTCAAATGTGTAAAATGAGACTGAAATTAATTTAGTAAGACTGCAGTAAATTATTTGTGAATGTATTTTAACTAGTTTATATCACGTTATCATGCTGCTATGGTCAAATACATGATCTGTTCATTCAAAGTAAGACTGCTCAAATCACAAGAAGGTTTCATGACCGGTTTAATGGCATTCAATTTAATACACAGTCACGAGGACAAACTAATGAACTCGTTCGAAAATTGCTCACCTTTAGGACTTTTTGCTTTTACATTTCAGTGTCTTAATTGATTCATCAAAATACTTTGACAGCAGTGGAATTTCTTCTTTTTCTAGGTAGTGACATAACCTATAAAATCTTTCTATGAAAGCCTGAGGCATACAAGTTACAGCATATGAATATATGCTTCAACTATCACAAGTTGAAGCATATATTCATAAAGGACGTCAAGTTAAAATTTGAAGCCTGGTTAGAGCCGTATTGGTGCCGGACAAGAGAAGCTAGGAGCAGCGAATGAACTGTATGGATACGGAAAAAGATGCGAGTGACCGCAAAATTTGATCATTCAAACATAATTCTTTGCAGCAAATCAGTTGAATTATTATTTTCTATTATAGGCCAGTAGTATGGTAGTATGGAGTAAGGAGTAGTATGGAGTAAACGAAAACATTCAAAATGTAAATTTCACAAAGTGATCGCGATAATTTTACAAATAATTTTAATTATGACATGAATCCAAATGCCAAAATAACTTGCTAACATTGAAAATTAATATTATCTTTATTACAGGAATTGATTTTTCGTAAAAGATTGGAAGATGAACAGAGTGGCGCTTGCCACAGATTTCTGGAAAATAGCGCGTGCGAGAGAGCGATGCAACTTCACGTGATGATGCGCACAATACCGATATCTTGGTCTTTAGCTATCGTAAAGAACGTTTTATACGCTATCTGCTCTGGGGAAAACCCAGACCGAACTTTTTAAATTGCAGACATGAAAAAAGTGCGAAGATTTTTATATCCGTGCTAAAATGGGCTTGTGGCTGCGAATCTTTCGCTTCATTATCCAAACTATAGAGGTGAGCATTCAATGCACAAATGATTATTGAATGCATTTTAGCCTTAATGTAGCCGACTTCGATAAATTTATGATATTGCATAATTGTACATTCCCTAATAAAATTTCGAGTCGCCCCAGCTTCTGGTACTCCAAATCAAAAGCTGACGCGTCTGTAAATTTTCACTGGGTTTTAAATTATGATATTTTATAATAAATTTTATTATTAAATTATGAATTTGAAAATTATACTAAACTATTTATTATCATAAATTTTAAACTTAGTTATGACATGAAGAAAGGCTAGATCTCATTCCATGCAACCCTGAACTCGCATAAATTATATCAAACCCATGCAACAATTGGAGGTCCAATTGGGACTGCGATGAATCCGGAGTTGTTTTTAAGCTCTTCGGTTGTTAATTTGAATATTAATGGGCGGCTAAGTAAATTATGTCGTAAACTATTAGACTTAATGGTTGAGAAAGCAGGGGTTGGCATGACAACACAACATTCATTAAATCGTTTCCCGCGAAGGGCGTTTTATTTACAGCTTCACGTGACAGCTCATCGCAGATATTCTTTTGCCGGTCTTCCGCAGTGAGGCATCTCATGTAGCGTCTGTGGTTTCCATGACGTAAATAACGTAAACGAAACGTAAATTTACGACGTAAACGTTACGTAAATTTAT
Source organism: Hyalella azteca (assembly GCF_000764305.2). Classification (NCBI taxonomy): domain Eukaryota; kingdom Metazoa; phylum Arthropoda; class Malacostraca; order Amphipoda; family Hyalellidae; genus Hyalella; species Hyalella azteca. The sequence goes on along the minus strand of NW_025941138.1, from coordinate 39,611 downwards.
GAAATTTTTAACAAACTCATAATTTGATAAACTATCGAACTATTTATCAATGGGATCTGAAGTTAAAATTCATGATCGATTTTCACAAGAACTATTATTTTTCTGCTGCTCAGCGAGCATCTGTTGCAAGTTGCCTGGTTTGTTCATATGAAAAGAAACACAATTTGTGAAATGGTGAATATATTTGTTGGTTAAATAACGGCAGATATTCCTGGATCTTAAATTCAGTGTGAAATATATGCAAATACAAAATAAATAACGGACTTTTTACTTTACCATTATTTGCATTTCTATATCTAAGCGCAGCAACTGAAAGCTTTCGAACGAACAATGAGAAAATACTACGTTTGCAGTTCGGCATTAAAAATATTTTATTACCTGCGCCATAAAGAAAATTATTGAAACATAATTACCGATTCTGTAATTATTCCCAATTAAGGGAATTAAGAAATCCTATAATTATTTGTTCGTGCGAATCATTCAAATAATAAATTTCTCCTTTTGTCAGAAGGAAAGAAATGAAGAGCAGCTAAAAATGTAACTCAGGCCCCATACTTTGAAAAAAAGTTAAGAGATCGTAAGTTCATCAGCCGATCATTGACGGCCTTTCAAGCAAAATCCACCAATCATAGACAAGAAAATAGAGCGTAACTACTTACGTTCACGTAGCGAATTTTGAAAGTATGGCCCCAGGTCCATAATAAATGAGTAACAAAGGCACGGCGTCGACTAGACCCTCAGCCAAGCATGACAACGGCATATCCAGGCTCCGTTTATTAAGCTAATGGACCAGACAATATAAGCGATATTATGTTGCCCGGGGCACCGTGCTTCTTTTATGTTGTGAAGCAGCATATCTGGGGCATGAGAATCAAACTTAATAACTAAATTAATTTGGCCCTACTATTTTGTGTTCAAAATCGTGCAGTAGAAATTTGTTTGAAGTTAAGAGATGGTCTAATTAAGATGGTCTAAGAGGTTAGCGCCGGCATTGCCCCTGATAGATGATTTTAACAATTTGTTCTATTCTAGAATTCCCCAATCCCGATTCCACGATTACAATAGTGAATACTCGCTGGGACAGTGCCTACATTTATACACAGCTATATGTACCTTCAAACACTCAAACAAATGACATTTTTCATATATCTTTAAAAATTAAAGAGTACAAATTAATCAATATGACAGTTTCCCCTTTGCAATTAGGATGTTTACTATAAAGATATCAAATAGTTTACAGCGAATCATAAACAGTTGAATTTCGGACAATAATAATAACGCCCTATTAAAATTAACATGGAATAGTAATGTTGAGAGGTTCAATAATTTTGTTATGGAACAGCTAGATACAATAAAATATAATTCATTAGAAAGCATCCATGAAAATTTGGTTTGAAAATTGTGAGCTCTAATAGTACTTAATTTTTTTTTCTTTACCTCTGACTCAAGCTCTAGCGTAGACTGGATATTTGCGTCAAATCTTTTCAAGGCAATTTCACAGTAATTAAAAATTTATTAGACGCTCCATCAATGAAAGTTCGCAAATAAAGCAATTGCAATTTGAATGAATTATAACTTATCAAGCTGACTAAAATAATAAATAGAGAGCAAATTATAAAAGATGCGCTTGCGAATAAGCAAGAAAATGGGTTCCATAGAAGATTGCCTTGCAAAAATACCAGAGAATACCTCATCATGTGGTTTACTAGCGAGCGAAAATTCAATTCAAAATTGGCTTGAAAAATGGAAATTCGGAGACTAAGATTTGAAAATGATAATAAGAACTACATAGGCAAAATAATGGCCCAAAGATTGGCCGAGCCAAAGAATGAAATTTAAAGTTTAATGTCTGCAACAAATATATTCTTACGTATTTATTTCCATTCCAATGTCACTTCTAACCGAGTGAATCGTTTCCATCGTTCGGCGATGAAACGATTTATAAGATTGATAAGATTTATAAATGGCTAAAGCTGGAACAGACTGCGCTATTTATACGAATAATTTTTCATTTAAGCGATTGATACCAATAATTTGAGTGTTTTATGTGAGTAACTGATGGAAATGCATGTTTCATTTCTTAACTATAGGTTAAATGATGCGCATCGTTTTCGTAGAATTTTTTCCCACAAACGAGAATGCATGAAAATGTAAAAATCTCGCAGAATAAAATCTTACAGAAAAAATGGCGCAATCTGTTTGTCAATTAAATACCTCTTTTATTTGCTTATTTATTTTTGTAAAATAAAAGAAAGGAATGCTTTATAAGTGCTGCTCCCAATATGCCTTTATCAATCGCTTAGTATCTGAGTTGGTTTTTGAAATATTGTATACATTTATAGACTTTACCATATAGTCGGCTCGAGTATGACAGTAATTCAATTTTCTGATCTTCAATTAATTTAATCTCATCAATTAATGAGTTTGAACGAAAATACGAGTAAAGCAAGTGAGTCTAAAACATTGGTCTGTCATGGTGTGAAAAATTTCTGTGACGTTTAAGAATCTCTGCCTTCTAATTGAAACGAAAAGTGAAAATTAGAATTCTAAAATTCACTCTGGATCACGACTCCACCATTTACGTGAATTTTATAGTCACGCCTTGTATTAGGCACAGTCGCACGGCCGGACAGTAAATCGCCAGACCCCATTTAATGCAGATGTACCCACTCGATTCAAGCACTTAGCCTTCAGCTACTTGGCAGCACAGCAGCCATGATCCTGAGCCATACTTTCAAAACTCGCTAAGTGAACGTAAGTACTTACGCTCTATTTTCTTGTCTATGATTGGTGGATTTTTTCTTTTCTATGATTGGTGGGGGGAGCCCTTCATTTAAAAAATTTCCTTTGTGCCTCGACTATGGTCCATTTTCCTGATAATTTAGTGCACAAGGGGAGTGATGCAAATGAGAATAATAATCCTTTTCTACAACTCAATCACTCCATTTCTAGTACTCCAAGTTTCACTAAAATGTGTTGGAAAATAATGATAATTCACCTCATCTCATCCCTCACCTCACTTAAGTTCCTCTAACTCTCACTAATCGTCATCGCCGGTACAATCGACGGCAGTCAATGACATTTCGCTTCGCAACTACGATCACATTTCTGCTGGAAACCTGTCGAAGCCCCGAGCTCTACAGCACAAGTGAGGCTCACCCGACGCTAAACTGCTCTAAACCGAGTAAAACGCGGGACTAAAAGCTCCAATCTAACCTGTATTGGGGCTAAATATATAAGGGTGTCCCAAAATAAACGATACCCAACTTTGAATGGTTGTAACTCGAACAATAATAGAGGTAAAAAATTTTGGAAGGTCAGGATTTGTTTCCTATGTTTTTCTGCATCTCTCCACCAAAAATCAGACAGATCGATGTAGCCATAAGCGTTTGATTCGTTTGATAGAACTTTCAGTGACATGTGCTAAAATCGTGCTTGCGCAAATTTTTAGTAAGATCATTTGCATACTCATTACGTTGTCTTGACATGTTTTCTTTTTGCTGTTTGATTTTTAGCGCATTTTTTCATTTATGAAAAAATGCACTATTGTGCTCGCCATGTCCGTCTGTCCGTCCGTCCGTCTGTCCGTCTGTCTGTCAGTCTGTCTGTCCGTCCGTGACTTCATGTATAGTGTTGGGGTGCCTGTGCTTAGGGAAGTTCAGCCAAAAACTTAGAACTGGGAAGCCTCGAGTTTCCTAAAAAGTTTCTGCACTTTTAGTACTTTTTAATAACAGGATAATCTAATATACGAGTTGAATTTTATATTCTGTGAAATCTTAAATGGTAAGTAGTTGTTAAATGACTTTGCACAGCGTGAGGATATAGAAAATTTTTTGCAGAATTGTATAGTGAAGCCGTCTGGCTCTTATCCGCAGATTATTACAAAATTCATAGCCTTCCTTGGGAAAAAGTTGCAAATATTAGCACCATGAGTAGGTCTAAAGTCAAGACCCCGGTTATAGACGACTCAGTTATACAAATTTACCTTTATTTGCTCTTATATTAATAGTGAAGTTTCTCTCTCAGCCACAATGGGATGATAAAAGTCAAATCTATCATTCAGTCGTCAAAGAAGGACACATCAAATCCTAATCTTATACATCAGTATCTCACAATGTGTGTTCAGGTTCAATATTCCCCCTCCAGCTGCCAGGCTGAGGCGGTGACGACGATCAAACGCCTGCCATAAAGCCGGAGGAGGCCATCCAAGCGCCCGCGCCGCCCGTCCTCCAGACTGATTCTTGGCGAGATTCTCACATCGGAAAACGAATCGTGCCGCGTCAGCGAGATGCGCCGGGGTTTGCTCGCTGCATAATGTGCGTCAATGTTCAAATTTCCCATCAATACTCATAAAAATGAATGGGTTATATTGTCCAAATGGTGACCCACTTTGCCAGCAATAGCAGTGACAAACACTTAAGATGGTTATATTAACTTATCTGGATTTATTTAAATTCAGAGCAAGAAAATTATTGAACCTGAATTCATGAATTAAGGAATGAAAATTTCACGTAATCTGTTATACAAAAATGGTTGGTGATTTTTTAATGATTTTTCTAATTCCATAACAATCTCGAGCATCAAAATATACCAAATGGTTGCAAATTTCACTTCAAGGATTTTTAAACGACGAATAATACTTCATTCATTCGAAAAAAATTGGATGTGCTAGTATAAATACAAATTTACTATTGTTATTTTATTCAGAAGGAGAAAATGATAAACACAGTAATTTTTTATCATCGCCTGAGTAACATTAAATGTGGTGAAGAGAGCGCCGCCGTAGGCCACAAATTGTTTAAATAGGCCCAGGATTCAAAGCCCAGCCACGTTGTATATTTAATAAGTTTACTCAGCCACAGACCTACTAGAAGCCGTAGAGACGCTGGAAACCCGTAATTCATACCAGTAAAACACTGACTAAAGATAATATCGCTGTAGGTCTTCAGAAAAAAACTTAAGCATGCTCAGTCATAGGCTACCCAGGCATTTCTGCATTCGGCCTCACCTACTAGCTCCAGCCTAACCTCTCCTGATCTACCATGTTCACGGTTACCCTGCTCACAACTTTCTTGTAGCCCTTTAACCGGCTCTACCTGCTCTCTTGAGCCGCCATTCTAACTTCCTATTTCCAATGAGGTTAGATTAGGTCCACTCAGATTTGTTCTGGCTGGAGAAATGTTGCAACGTGTGTAGGTTAGGCAAGAAGAGATAAGACCAGAAGCGATATTTCCGTGCTAACTTGAGCATGTTTGAGCGGTGGCTGTAAACATCCGGCGCAGTCGATTTAAAGTTACTTTCATAAGCTTGTATATGAAGTTTACTACGGATGAGCTTAAGGGAACGCTTATTCTTACTGCAAAATAATGTTTTTATTTCTTAACGAAAAAACTCCTGATAAACGAAACATAAATATTTTCCACAGCCAGGAACAAAATGTTTAAATTATTTTTGAAAACTCGGTTGACATTCCAGTTCTCCTAATCCAATAAGGTATGAACATACGACTGAATAACGAATATTTTGCTCAGATTCTCATGGAAAGCTCTATGAAATTTTTGTGGGTAAACAAGCACGTGGGTAAACTTTGCTGGCTGTGACGAAAAAGTTCCTTGCACAACGACAGTTCTGTTGGTTCAAAAGTTCGAACAATAAAACTTTCTACTAATAGGATTAAGCAAGGATGGCTTACCGGAGCAAAAAATTCACTAAGGTTTTTGTCCGAATATCGCAGCTTCGTGAAGCTCGGAAGAAAAATGTTTAATGGTTCACCATAAAACATCGCTTTTATTAAATGGTTTGTCACAAGCAGACAAACCATACCAAAACAGAGTAATTGGAAAACATGTCTATTTTCTCTACTTTATTTAGATATCATAAATATTTAATATATAGTTGATTTTACACACTAGTTAACTCGAAATTCAGCCACTGACTTTCCTGAAATTCAACCGAATTGGAATCGAGAATTTCGAATGTCTCGCATTACTGAATGCTATTTAAAAGAAACTAAATTTGAATTCAAAATGTTTCTGCAAATTTCAATGAATCATTCGAGAAGACGACTTTTCATTTACTCTTCCCCAATAACGATTTAATATTTTTAAAAGATTCGTCCTGCTCATTGGAAAATAATCGTTCTGTTTGCCTCAAGTGAAGCCGCCAATTGGCGATGTTCAATCGTTTCAAGGCTATCGGTAAGTCAGCAGGCTTTCGAAAGCACTCAGTTAATCGATTTATTTTCTTCCAATTCTCGTTTTCTTAAGCCAATTTGGCACGTGCAAATGAATGAATGAAGTGTGATTAATGACCAGAGAATGTCGTCAATAAACGATTTCAAGGAGTTAAATTTAATTTAATCAAATGTGTTCTCACGTCATTAGTCGAACTTGTACAAACAAACAATTTCTGCCATAAAATTCGAATAAATTATATAATATACAATTGCTTCATATAGCAGTAGAGCCACCGAACTGTTGAGCCCATCGCAATGAATCTGATTTAAAACCAATCCATGCAATCAGTAACTGATATTATACTGATGAAGCGTACATGTAAATTCACTTTCAATCAATTAAAATTTTTAGAGCAATCCGCCACCACCTCGATCTTGATATTCGTTCGTCAGACTTGACGACTGACTTATTATTATATTAAGAACTTTTGGTGTCACATCAAGCAGAACTGACTAATTATTATACCTATTGGGATCTTTTGGAGTGAGATCAAGCAGAAGAGTTCAACTTGTTGCGAACACCGGGATTGCTAACTCAGTCAGTTATATCCTGCATAGCAATTCAAGATTTAACAAGCAGTGCATGTATCATGTTGGTCGAGCAGATGAGCAGTGCATGTATCATGTTGGTCGAGCAGATGAGCAGTGCATGTATCATGATGGTCGAGCAGATGAGCAGTGCCTGTATTCTGATGTTTGTATGTAGTCTTATGTTTGTATTCCTTCTGAAGATTCCATATTTTATGTAACTTTGCACGTGAGCAAATGGGCAGTTCAATAGTCGCAAGTTAAGCGAATTTCAGGCAAGAGCAAGTTGACAAAAATACGAACGTAATTCCTCTTAAATTTGGTAGTAGAAGTGAAGGAATAAACTAAAATCGTTATCTATACATTAATAGATGAATAAGGCGTATGCCGGTCTATTGGATATAAAGCAGTGTTATGCCATTGACAATGAATTGCCGCCTTCCTTCATTGGAAACAAATCAAGCGTAACGACGTGGCATTGTATTGCTCTTGTATCAATTCTTTGCACGCGCAATATAGGCGACAAAATACAACGTTTCTCAGCATAGAACTCGCCCCCTGTTGCCCGTCTTACATTTCAAGAAAAATGTAATCAAACTTTAAAGAAAATCGTGTCAGTTTCTGCTGGTTGTTGAGTAGGCAGATATAGGCCGATTTGCTGAAGATCGAAAACAATTTTTGCATTTAAATGTGGGATCTAGAAGATTGATCATCCTATTCTTGGCCTCAAGAAGATCCAGAAGTATTTTTTGCGGCAACGAATTCTGTAATTTGTTATTCCAACCAAAATATAACTCAAAAAATCAATCCAACTGATGTTATTCATGTTCTATCATTGCGCCTAGGACATGCCGATTATACTTTATAAAATTAATAACTATTGTTCAATTCCAATTTTTAGCGATGAAAAGTCAACTTTTCCTAAAGTTTGAGTTTCCACGAAAGCGGTGAAATACAGGACTAAATTTCGCATTAATTTGTTCAGGTGCACATCTCAATGATCCATCTTTCCGAATGCAACGGAAATGCAATCAAATGAAAGCAACATATATAGAATAAAGCTCTATTTATCCTTGGGCTATTCCCTATACAGTGGTACTTCGGTACTCAACTGCCTATATACTCGACCAAATCGGTGCTTGACCAAAACAAATCGAGTATAAAATGCATATGAAGATATTTGGTAGTATAGTATAGTATAGGTAGATAGTAGATAATATAGGTAGATAGTATATAATATAGGTAGATAGTATATAGTTAGATATATATAGGTAGATAGTAGATCTACCATATTTGGTTGATAGTAGGGCCAAGTCGGCCCGAACGCACTCCTTGGCCCTACTCGGCCAACGCGCAAGCATCACTAAAGTGAAGAAGAAATTTATGGCAAAATATGTAAGTGGTGTACGAGTGTCTGACCTCGCATCGCAGTACAAACTGGCAATGTCAACCATTTCCACTATCTTGAAGCATAAGGAAGTGTTAAAGAAAACTGATTTTGCAATGGGAGTGACGGCAATTAGTATGCAAAGGCCTCAGAATATCAAATAAATGGAGAAGTTGCTTTTTATCTTCAGCAAGGGAAAGATGTTGGCAGGGGTCATTGTTAGTGAAGCTCTCATCTGCGAAAAAGCTCTTCAAATTTATGGAGATCTATTGAAAACTACAGGAGGTGAAAGTGTTAGTTCATTTACTTCATGGCAAGCAAGGATTGTTTGACAAATTTAGACATAGGGCGGGAATTCATATGTGTTACCAGGCATATATCTTTATCATGTACTACTTGTGCACATTTACATCTTCAACGTTGTTTTGACGCACGTTCTTACAATATTTTATGTATTTTTCTTAATGGTAAGAACGGATTAAAATACTTTCCATTTTTTCTTCTAGGGAAATTGGTTTCGATGTTCGAACAAATCGGTGCCCGACCACCACCTCAGAACGGATTATTGTAGAGGACCGAGGTACCGCTGTATTCTAACATCTGCAGGATATATTTTCTGATTTGATAAATTTACTGCTCAAAACAAAATTTTTGCTACTCATATGTAATTACCTGTATCTGATGTGTTTTCCTACGCTGATTCCATTCATGCCCTTGAAATTTCTCTAGCACGTCAGGCTTTCAAGTTATGTCTATGAAAGTAATTTATGCATACGACTTCAGGGTCAGCCTCCAAAAGTGAAAGTACATTCAAAATAAGGATTGCCTGGTAAAAGTGTGTTGTGTATTGGTGGTTTCAAATGCACTTTTATTGTATAATAATGGCTGAGATAATATTTTTGGTGTTTGTACCACTGCTATTGAATTTTCTGAATTTTTTCCACAATTTAATTCCAGAAAAAGTTTGGTCGTGATAAATCTAGGCTATTAATTAATCTGAAGTAAGCACTAATTTGATATTTTAAATTTCAATTAAGCAGTAATTATTTGAAATGAATGTCGAAATTGTAGCAACAACCCTGGCAATTTCTGTTACATTTGAGGCAAATTCACCCCAAAAGATCAGAGAAAAAATCTGGCCTCCAAGGTGAAGACAGCATACGGGCACTATTTTGGCTGCCAAGTTGGGACCAGGATAAAAATTGGGCACCTCATATCTGCTGTTCTAACTGCTATGTCAGTTTAACACAATGGTTAAGCTCAAAAAGAAAGAGCATGCCAGTTGCTGGTCCAATGATCTGGATTTTTCCCTTGCTTTTTCCCACTTGGATTTTTTCCCTGAAAACCTTGGGGATATAAGTGATGAGCATGGTGAGCGTTTTCACCAAGATATTGCGCTTTTGGAAAGTCGGTATCAAGGTCACTTTAATCCAAATGTGATGGGAGACTATTGTTGGTTGCTACGAAGGGAGGAAGAATCTACTCACCGTCGCAAATCAAGAGGGAAAAAGCATTTGTAAAATAAATATCATAGCAATTAGGTAAGATTTCTCTTAAAACTGTCTTGATTACCATTTTTTAATATTTTGATTACATAAATAAGATGTTTGAAATGTATAATCCAATATTATTTAATCATGTTCAGTTTACCAAATGTTGCATTTTAATGAATTTCATCAAAATAATTTTTTGAATATCTCAAAAACTATACGTGCTAGAGTACTTCTGTTAGCAGATTTGATGTCAGCGACCTCGATTCCTTAAGAGAAAGGTATTTTGGTTTGATTTATGAATTTTTTTTTTTGCACGGTGTAATTTCTGTCTCTTATACACATCTAGATGTGTATAAGAGACAGNNCAATGCCAGCACCGCTGTTCTTCAAAGAACAAGCAATGCCAGCACCGCTGTTCTTCAAAGAACAAGCAATGCCAGCACCGCTGTTCTTCAAAGAACAAGCAATGCCAGCACCGCTGTTCTTCAAAGAACAAGCAATGCCAGCACCGCTGTTCTTCAAAGAACAAGCAACGCCAGCACCGCTGTTCTTCAAAGAACAAGCAATGCCAGCACCGCTGTTCTCATCGGCAGCTCCGAGCGCTCAAGAAGTCTTCTGAATATCGCAACGCACCAAAGTGAAGAGCTGTGTCAACACAGCCTACGAAGTTCTCACAAAGACGCCGAGATCGCTGGCAGTTCGAACTTCAAGGCGGTAACTGCTAAAAAATAATCAATTTCACTCAAGATCTTCGTTGCAAAGCAATACCTAAACACGGACTTACAGGTAGTAGAAATACTGATGAGACGCGTCAAATAATTTTGTCGAGTTCATTGCTATTTACTTCCAGGATTTCTTTGCAACTTTTTAACCAATCCCGAGTTCGACAAAGTGGAGACAAGAATAATTTCCACCGTTGTAACGGCGTATAACTTGCTTCACTTCCATTCCACATTTACCAGCGGTATTTTACCTCTCTAAAGTTAGGGTACAAACGTAGTCATAATAAAAGCCCGAATAATTGGCTCGATCTCAAACTTTGCAACCTTATAATGACTCTGAAATAATTATTAAGATCATTTTTACAAACAATTTTCCTAATAATAATCACTATCGTTTAAAATTACGACAATTCATTCGCATTAGTCCTCAAAATTAACGTCTTCACTAACGGCGCAAATTTTACGAAAACGTAACCAATGTTGCAAGAATTCAGCGCTCCGCTCAAAATCAATGACAAGAAACCTTTTGACAAACGTCGTGTCTCGCACGAGCCTCGAGACAAATGGACTGCCTGAGGAGCTTCGGAGATCTGACAAATGGAGTCAAAGTCTGCGACTGACATCAAACATCACATTAATATTTAAATATAACTTCTCTCTTTTTATAGAGCCTTGAATCATAGAAGAATATCATGATTATTTTATTGTATTCGCTCAATCAAAAAATTTTCAATTGTACTAGTTAATGGTGTTTAGAAATAATCTCTGAGTATTAACGAAAAAACTCCTAACTAAGGAAAAACGTCGCAGGTTCTGAAACATAATATATTTAATTCCATATTACGATGAACGATGAGCAACAACGTCCCAAGTTTACCGATATTAGCATCATTAGAAGCAGAGAAACAAGAAAACGATTTCTTGCTTTGTTTTCTAGCTCGTAGTTTTTTCCAGTGATTTATAATGATAAGAAATCAAAATAAAATATGCTTTAATAGTGGTGCCGCGAGCGCTTGGCTCGTTATAAAAGATGGGTTGTAAATGAAATTTAAATTCATGTATTTATCTTCAATCGATATTTTCCCAGCAATCTATTTATAGTTTCCTTCCATCATATCATGGAAATTGGAAAAAATCTATAGTTTCATGATTTTCTGAAATCAAGATATTTCTCGACCTCATTAAATGCGGTACACTGGTACACAACACAGCAAACATTCAACAATCTAAGCATAGGCGCTATTCATTAGCGACATGCATAGAGACGTAGCACCGACGATGTTCAAGCCCCTAGATCGTCGTAATTTCGCCTTAAATTTTCGTTTAATATTCAAATTTTCGCCCAGATCGTCGTAATTTCGCCCGCGGCCACTACATTAAGAGAAATGAGTGGTACTTTATCCACATAGTGTCTCCCTATTTGTCATTTGTGTGTCATCCTGATCCAGTTTTCCGCGGCAAAACACTGCCTCAGTGCTACGGGCAGAAAATGTGGCAATATGACCTACGAGTGTTCATTTTCTGCCTGTGGCTTGGTTCGGAACAGTGGCGCATATATTTTGCGTCTCTCCACGCACGACACGGTAAAGATACACCGTATCATGCCATATGTATCGTGCACCATATACCGTACTGTGCGCGATACATTTGGCACGATGCATATGGCAACGATACATCTGGCACGATACATTTGGCATGATACATCCGGCACGATACATATGTTGTTGTCTCTTGACAGATATAAAAATCTTAAGCATCGCGTTCATCGTCTGTTTACAAAGGAAACCTTTCAATGTTGACTCAATTGTTCTTGTACTATAGCAATGCGCAGTAACTTGCAAACATCAGTCAGACAAAACAATCAAATACACAAATGACCTTCCGAGTCACGGCACAAATTGAAGCATTACTGTACACAGAATTTCACTTTAGATAATCACATATTTGTGTTCAAATTTGTGTTTTGGGTGAGCTAAGATGAAACTAGTATAATTCAAATATCCAACAAAGCTCTGCCATCAAATTAAACTTATAGGAGCGAAATTCATTTCGCATTGTCTACGTAATTGCAGCGAGGATCGTCAGAGACTCTCAGTGGGGATTATAGTTTTCCCTCCGGATTGTGATTTCAACAGTTCGTGTTTTTTAGAGAGTTTCCTAAAGTGCATTCTATTACGAGTCTCAAATAAGTTGAACTTTTGCTCTCCAGTCAATTTTTTCGTGTCCATTAAAGCTCACTTTGTTTCCATTATAAACCGTCTTTATGAGCCGATGAATACGGATGCTATTTTAGAAATATTAAATATTTTATTCACGCATTCCAGTTGGAGTGTTTCAGATCGTACTAATTGTATCGCTTAAGATACAGATTTGTAATAATGTCCCTCGTTTGTTTGAATCGCCAATTCACTAAAAACTTATAAGCAAAGAAAACTCCATGGTATAGATGTAAATAAAAATAGTATGAATTTTTGTGAAATTTTCTTTACTTCTAAGTTTTATATTTAAATTTTATTTAGGATAAGTTTTATGATTCACATTAATAATCCTTCCTTCCAGTGTCTGCCAAGGCACGCCCAGCAAATCGATGTTAACGATGCGCCAGTGACGCGACTGCTGCTGAAAGAATCACCGCTGCGGCTACGGGGCTTCATTGAATTATGGGGAGTCCCTTAATGTCCTCTGTGTCCAGAGAACAAGAATGAACTGCGATGCAGAGGCTGCTGGCAGAGGCTCTGTGTCCNCCCGAAGCTCATCCGAAAACCAAACACTTCGTGTCTCTGCCTGGTGTCCGTTTCAGATTCCTCACTCGCTCGTTCACGTTCGATCCAGATGGGAAATAATGAAATGACTGAAGTTAAGCCATGCAAGAGTCATTAATCAGAAAAGAGTTTTTTTTTTTGTAGGTAATCAGTTTCTACAGAATCGAATGCAACACTTTAAAATACCAGTCTATTTATTGCTTTTAATGCTAAATGCCTGTTAAAAAATATTAAAGCTAAAATACCGTGAACATTAACACGGGACTGTTTTTTTTCAGCGAATTTTATGTACAAATGGTCGCCTAAAGCACGGCGAAAATCTCCATGGAACCTTAGCTAATTGCAGCCACGAAACTGCAATAACAACGTATAACAATTAACACCATATTAAATTACACTCATTTCCAGCTTTGCTCTATAGCTGCAAAACGTAATAGAGCAAAAAGAAAGTTACAAGCAACAGTTACAGCAGTTATGAAGGCTCAAAGCTGGAAATGGTGCGCTCAGCAAGTGAAGAGAAAACTAATTGTATGATGAGTGTGATCAAGTTCTCAATAGGTCGGATGAGGCAGGGCTTTGCACCGAAAATTAATCTTATTCTCATAAATTTTCTTCCCGTTTCTTATAAATCGCCACCCATGTCGTATTTGTTAGTTTTTCATAATTTCGTAAGCGCCTAATAATTATCGTATTATATCTACGCATTTAAGATAGCTTCCCCAGAGCAATTCGTACTGGAGTTAACTTAACATTTTAAAATTTTGGGACCTTACGTTTTTCAAAATCACCTTAGTATTTACTTTAAGAACACGAGTAATTAGTTCTTTAAGTGAAAATTCGTGTTTTACTTAATTTTATAAAAATTTCCAATATTGACGCTTTTTAAAACTTGTGCAATTCGAGGCCTAATGATGTCATTTGAAAACTTTGTTATCGCTTACGTTAATTAGAGTTCAGGAGAAATTAATATCTAGATAAAAATATTCTGCACTTAATTTTTCCACCATATTCCGTGCCTTCCAGTAAACTATTTCGCGTTTAGATGCTCGAAGTGGAGTATTTCTCATGCGAATCCCATTTGTATCACGCAGACTCACACAATAAATTAACTAACACAAATTTAACCCTGTTGTTGCATTATTTGATCATTAGCATCGAATAGATGATTTAAATTATGTTCAAAATATATCAACCAGTCAAATCTACGTCTGTATCGGTATGGATTAATAAATAATTTCATTTCGTAACAAGCTAGTTTCCAACGGTGCTTAAATTGAGCTAATTAAAAATTTCATCAATTTCTACTGAAATAATTCTGTACATTTTACGGTGATCGTTATTCGCCTGGTTTCATACGGTCAGTAATTGGATGACACAGGATTTTTTCAAATGCTTTGCCCCTTTTTTTAATAATTTCCTTCATTAATTATAGCCGTCATATTGACGCTTGTAAGCGACGAAGCGCGCGTCAAACAATTTTAATACTTAATATGTGTACGTAGATATATATAGTCGGTTGTTTGAAATAACATATTAATAGCGAGACTGTTCGGTTGAATTATACAAACTATATAGAGTCTCACCCGTTGGTAATCTCAGCAAGTGTTTCAAATTTGGTCGCCTAAAGCAAAGCTTAAATCTGCACAGGAGCTAAGCTAATTGCAAAAATAAAGCAAGCTGCTTATGCAGCTATTTAATAGGCTTATGCTGAATCTGATCACATTGCTAATGCTTCACACACGCTGCACGTTTTAGCATTTAGTACTCGGTTTGTTTTAGTAATCGGATTGATTTCCAGGAAATAAAAAGGTCTCGGTCAGTTAATCATTGAAAGATTCAGCGGATGCAAATATGAATTATTTGTATTATATATTATAAATTCAACAATCCCAGTTGGGTAATATGTTTCCATTCCTGGAAACATATTAGTTTCCAGGAATATCTAACTTGTGTGATAACGTTGTTATTTCTGCTCAATGTTGCTTGCAAGTTTAAAAAGTGCGACTATGTTCGCTTTGTGTATTTTTTTCTTTACGGTTATCAGCCAGTTATCTGTAAAGAAACTCACGCAGGCCAACTGTGAAGTGATTGATTTTCGATAATTTAATGTCGAAGTGTCGCATTAAAGCGTGGATAATATCCAGTGTAACCAAACTTCCGTGATTTTTATTTACGGTTATCAGCAAGTTATCTGTTAAGAAACTCACGCAGGCCTACTGTGTAGTGATTAATTTTCAATAATTCAATATCGAAGTGTCACATTACCGGGTGGATAATAGCCAGTGTAACCAAACTTCCAGGCCACAGTCTCGCCGAGGGAGCGACACTGACGACACAGCAGAGGATACTGTGGCTACAACAGTGACGCCGATTTAAGGATGACAGGCCAGACGATGTCGGACTACGAAATGGAACACCTGTAAGTTTATATTTTGAGAGGGAAATATCACATAAGTGAGTAATTTTTTTGCTTAGAATTCCGAGCTTATATTAGTGCTATATTAGTGACTATGGAGCAAGATAGTGACCAGACCAGAGTGAGTGTGGAGCAAGATAGAGGACGTTGTAATATCTCAAAAAGTATAAACAAGTGAAATTTTCAGCAAAAAATTTACATGGATCAAGATGCTTGCACTATAATAACCCTATTTTAAGAAACTGATTCCACTAACCTGGAATTAATACAGCCACTGCGCCGCTGTGGAATTAATAAATTTCTCGCGTTTTGTTGAGATCCAAGTTCGTTTGAGCGGCTATCTGTTAATTACTGCATTCATATAAGACTTGAGTTACACACCTGAAAATACTACAGTCACCGCTAACTGGTAAAATTAACTCATTTTTTAACTTAGGTTGCGATCCAAGCTTGTTTGCGGTAGTTTTTTGTTAATTGCTTAATTTAGAAACGATTATATCCACCAAAATTTTTACAGCCAACGAGCCTTCTTATGTTAACTTATTTTTCGACTTTGGTTGCAATTCAATTTAGTTTGCGGCAGTTTTCAAATGATTGTATAGTTCCTAAAAGATGGAAACCATATGCTAGAAATTTTAACAGTCACTGCGCTGGTGCAGAATAAACATATTTTGATTGCGATTGAGATTCTTTGATTGAGATCCAGGGTCGTGTGTGGCTGTTATCGGTTAATTGTCTAATTCGGAAACGTCTAAATGCATATAATTATATTTGGAAAAGTATATTATGGATGGAATTAACGGCACATAAATCGACATTGCGCAGCTGCAAAATTTGCACATTTTTCGAATTTGGTTGAGATCCGAGTTCATTTGCTGCGGCCCCTATTAAGAGCATAATTCGGAAACGACCAAACCCACAAACCTAAAATTATAACAGCCTCTGTATAGGTGTAAAATTTACTTATTTTTGATTTTGGTAAAGATTAAAAATACACAGAACGAACGAGCGAGAGAAAATGAGTCAAAAATTGAAACCCACAGGAAAGAAAGCTCGAAAAGTTTGTGTCGAGAGCAATTAAATATTGGGAGCACAGTCCGTAGACTTTTGCTCAAGTTACCTGATGATATTTATGCTACTGAATAGACTAAAACTTAACAAAGACTCTCTTATCCCTCTCAAAAAAGGTTCTCTTGTCACTCTAAACAAAGACTTTCTTACCACTCTCAACCAAGACTCTAATCACTCTCAACATAGACTCTTATTACTCTCAAAGAAAATTATTTGTAAACATATTGAGAGCTAAAAGAATTTCATCAATAAAGCTAAAGCTAAAAGCTAAAAGAATTTCTTCGTTTAACATGCAACCAAATGAGTTAGTTTTAAAAAACGTGTTTTATGCAGCATTTTGCTTTGTGCCTAAATTCAATTAGCAATACATGCATGAAGTAGATAGCATATATGCAGCAGTCACTTTTTAGCAAAAATAAAAAAGTTATCGCTTCAATTTCCCAAATTTTATGAGAATGAACAGAGAATTGCTTTTCAGAAGCTTGCAAATCACCTTTTTCCCCAGTTACGGATTTTAGTTCGAGCCTCTAAGAAAATCCACGACGATTTTTGTTACAAAAACCCCATCTAATACTTTTAAAATATAACTAGGTCCTCAAACTTGCTCTACAGTCTTGCTCTACAGTCTTGCTCTACAGTCTTATTCTACAGTCTTATTCTACAGTCTTGTTCTACAGTCTTGCTCTGCAGTCTTGCTCTACAGTCTTACTCTACAGTCTTGCTCTACAGTCTTGCTCCACAGTCTTGCTCTACAGTCTTGCTCTACAGTCTTTCTCTACAGTCTTATTCTACAGGCTTGCTCTACAGTCTTGCTCTACAGTCTTGCTCTACAGATTGCTCTGCAGTCTTGCTCTACAGTCCTGCTCTACAGTCTTGCTCTACAGTCTTGCTCTACAGTCTTGCTCTACAGTCTACAAGACATATCAAGATATCTTGAAATAAAAAAGGACTACAACATATCAAAGTACATTTCTTTGTTTTTTTTTGCGATTTCAACCAAATTTTTTTAGGCTTATTCTTGCCATTGTCACATCATTGCAAGTCGAATGAACATATTTGCAACTATTTCATATTAGCTTTACTTAAAGCGTAATCCTAACATCATTTTCAACTTTGTTGTTATTATAATTTTCATGTTGTAGATTTTCTAAAGAGAGTATTGAAAAACCACGTTATTCCTATAACAAACAATAATTTTATAATTGATTTGCATAAAACATGATTTTTCAGATTATAACTTCATTTACAATTTTTTTGTGTGCCAAACATCTAAAAAATCCATAATACAAGTTCGAAAAAATTGGTCATGTATTCAAGTCCTCAGTAGGCTATAGGCAAGGTTGTGAAGTCATGAAATGCGGGGAGCAAAGTAAATAGACTTTTCTCTAATCACCTAATGCTATTTTGGCACTTGAAATAGGCTGAAAACTTAGCAATAAACTTAGTCTGCAACATTTTTTTTACACACTGAATAATGGATGACAATTATAAAATAAATCAAACTCTCTGGAAATGTGCCGTTTTCAATCTGAAAGTGAAATAACATTTTTTTCCGATTCGGATTTTCATGTAACCTATTGTGTTTTTATTCTGAAAACGGGAATTTCTTCTTACTTGCATAAAGTCGTTTGAGACTGGAAAAGGAATGTTGACTAGCTGTTTTATATTTTCTCTTTTGCCTCATATTTCAATCATATACGAGTAAAAATATATAAAGAAAATAACATAAACAAATTTCTGTTTCTTGCTTAGGAAGGCTAGAATACTAATGTTCTTAATTAATAACAATAATATCTAGAAGTAATAATAAAAAATAATATTAAATTTCTACCAATTACTCTTGATTATAATATTCCTAAATTAATGGTTGCCTTAGAGGGCCTCACGACGTCATAAAATGCCGTCACTCAGCATTTTAATTAGCGGCTTGATTTGCTTCGCTGTCTCAGGGCTGATAAACTCCCACGGAAACTGTCTCATTCTTCAGCAACAATTTTTAAAGATACTTTGGTTTGACAGTGATGTTGTGAAATAATAAAAATACGAGAATTTTGGCGTTCATGTTACAACACTTCATTGTGTGAAAATCCTTTTGAAATTTCAAAAGGAAAGCTATACAGAAAATGGGGTGGTCGTTTAAATCGTCGCGCCCACCAATCATCGGACGTTGAATTGACGTTGAGTTAAACGTTTTACTTTTTAATAAACGTCAATTCAACGTTATTTTAACATTATTTTCCTGGTGGCACGGATTCATTTCATCATCTTTTGTTGTAATACGTGCTGAATATTAATTTTTCGGATGTTTTTATGTTCAATATGCTTAACAATTTTTTTACTTTGGTGCTTCGGCACAATTAATTACTTTGCAGTTTTTTACATCCTCGGTAAAATATGCATGCAAATCAATAAAATATGTTTGCCGCAACATTACCAAATTAGATGTATTTTAATTATATTGAAATATCGAAATTCTATTGAAACTAGTGCGTATACATATGATCCATCAATAATTCTCGACGTTACTATTTTTCGAGCTCTATAGTTTCCGAGTAGTCTGCAACATTTCTCTTCTTGGCCATTAGCATACGATTTTTTTTAGCGATGAAAGGCTTCATAGATTTCCACAACTTATCTCTAATAAGTTGTTTCCTCAAAACTATATGAAATTTTATTAATGAGAAATGTTCAAATCTCGTGAATAAAAAAAAAACTCTTCCAAAGTTTGTCTTTGTAGCACCTAATTTCAAACATTGGCTAAATAGCTTACCTTTTTTTTGTAATAATCATCATTTGTGATCTGTTTCCATGTTGTTATTACCTTGACTATGTTCTTATTTTATTCTTATTCAGTCTTATCTTCCGTATATATGAATTACTTAAATATTTCGTCCGTGAAGTTTCCTGCAACAACTTTTCACTCTTGATGCCTCCTGAACACCTCCAGCGGCCGCTACTACGAGAACCTGTCCCTGAATGAGTGTTCGCGGCAGTGCTTGAATACAGAATTTTGTTTCTTGTTTTACTTCGACTTCAGTAAGTAGTGAAGCTAAACACCGAAAATATCATCCCAAGTTCGAAATGCAAAAATATTTATATATACGTGATATTCAGGTCCTGCAAATTGAAAATTTTCTGCATTATATTTTTCGAATGATCCTCGCAGTATTGCCTCGATCCTTTTAGCTAAACTTTATTATTTTACAATTTGGATTAAATCATCTAGTCGATTATCTTGTTGAAAAACGATTCACTCAAACAGAATTAACTATTAGATTCAATTATACTATTTTTGGAATCATTTGACGAATAAGGGCCATAGAGTACAGGTTAGATTTTGAGATCCTTAAGATGACACACAGTGTATTTTCCACGGCTACATAAACAATTTTATCTCACGTTACTCTACCACCAGCCACGAAAAAGTGCGATCTTCTGTCTTGCTTCGTGTCGCTCCTGTTCCCTGGCGTGCCGCCTGCTGCCAACACCCTCACCTTCAGCAGCTGCTACTCTGCCTGGGCGGACGAGCGTGACGTCATCCGGAGCAACATGGCCACTACGTCATCTCCTGCCTTGTCCGGAACTTTGCAAGGCCAAGGTGCCATCGATGGTTACATGTGTTTCCCGATTTTAACTACAAATCGTTTCATGAGTAATGCCTATGGGGCGCATTTCCTTCAGATTGACCTTGGCTTCGAAGTCAACGTCTCAGAGCTGAGCATCGCTCATCGGAAAAACTCTGTGTTCTTTGAATTCGTTGTGGTTCGTTTCGGGATCTCAGCAATAGAAACTGCGAATCTGGTGGTTAAGAACATGTCGAATGGAAGTTCCTCGGGGTGGACCAAAGTAAATCTGCCTTCTCCAGTCCCTGGTCGGTACCTACATCTGAGGTCCAGCAGTTCGAATAAGTTCGATGTTGGGGAGGTGCGAATAATTCCTGCTGTTTAAATCTCCTATTGGGCCATCAAGGATACCCTGGACTGATCCTACAGGTGGCAATCAAAAATTTATTACATTTCTTCAACCCCGTCTGTTCTAAATATTCATTTTTCAATTCTGAAAGCTCACTCGAAATAAGAACAACGTTATTTCCAGTTTGGAATATTTAACTCGGTTGTTTTCACAACCTGTAAAAAGTACACATTCATGATGAATTAATTCGTTTTATTAGTCAGTTCACTTCGTGATGAATTATTTCTAATTTTATCGCAAGTGCGTTCTTGTGAACTAAATTTTGTGTCTGCTCTAATTTATCCAAAATCTATTCTAAAATTAAAATTCATTGAAGATATCAAAGTCTATTAATACAATGGAGATACTACTAAACGCTAGTGGCTTGCGAACTTAACAGCAGTAAGGATATTTTCCTGTGAAAATATATTTATATATAAAAAATGTATATAAAGTATACATTTTCCTGGGGTTGCAGCTTACAATTTCAATAAAGGTTCTAGGCTATTTTTCACACTTTAAAAAGTAAAAAAAAGTAATCTAAGCGAAAAAGAAAACGCGTTGTTCCAAAAAGTGGTCATGATAGCTGGCTGATACAAATATGCCCGAACATTGAAAGAAACATGTAATTAGTTTTGCAAGAATGGCTGTGGACCCCGAGGAAAGTAGAAAATTTTATGCAGGTAAAATAGATTATCGTATAAAGGTGCCAGCTAGGTTTGATTAGGCCATGTTTGCTTTTTATCCATTCTTAACCATCCGCCCAACTGACCAAATTAGAATGAAATTTACGCAACTAACTGCAGGTTTCAAACTCTCAACTCGCTGCTTCTGTCTTAGTGAACCTTAGTGAAAATAACCGCTCTATAAACTCGTTTTTTTTATTATAACACTAAATGGGTTAAGTATATGTTTGTGAAAAGAACTAAACTTTTAATTGCGTGTTACATTCCTAGTCAGGTCCCTGTTGGAAATTAAAATGAATATTTCAATCAATATTACATTTCTAGTTTCAACTGTTTAATTATTTGAAACAGTTAATCACAGCGCATTTATCACAGCGTAATCATATAATTTTTTTAATATTCTATGATAATTCCACTGCAGCCGAAAATTCAATTATTTTTCACCTCCCAAACCATATCGAACATTTAGAAACTTAAAATGAAGAGCCCACCAATGTTACAAATCACACACAATCTCTCGTGCAAAGCCATTCCTAGCTTTTGTGAAATAATAATTGAACATAGCGAACAATGCTCGAAATATACATTTGATTCTCATAAACTGTTAATATCAATATCGTGTTTAATAACTTTAGTGTGCATGACCTTCTGAACTTGCTGCCTCATCGATGCACGCTGCATTTCTTCAGCTATTACAGAAACCGATTATAATCATATATTCATCTAATCGTGATGCATGCGCAACTAAAGATTGATTTGCTTAAGTTTTCTCTAATAATCCGGTAGCTAAACTAAAAAATTATAATATAAGACCAAAACTTGTTCGCATTCTGCACTTGAATTTCATGCATCTGATATTTTGTTGTTATTAATAAACTTTGAGGTTTATCAATGTCTTATCCAGGTAGTTGTTTCGTAATTCCTTCAGTAGAAATGAATATTATATTAGTTGAAAGTTAAAGCTATAAGCTGACGCAAACTGTAATATATATAAGCATGCTAACACACCGTTGTTCCGTATTCTTGTCTCCAGAAATTTATAAATTCTGTCTTATCGAATACCGTCTTCTAAATTCAGTCATTGGAATCCTGCAATAACGTATCCATTCATCCCGAATCCAGTAAATAATATTTAAACAATTATCGGCTGACTAAGAAAAGATTCCAGCTAAATTTTACTGAAATATTCATCCCCCAGGTAGACTTCTTAAGAAGTTTTAACTACTACCATTTTAAATTTACACGTTCCAAATTATAAACCTACTTCTGAATATTGCATTTCAACCTCCCGCTCCCGTTTCCTCCACTGTAAATAAGATTCTAAATCAGTGGCTCCCAAACTGTGGGTCTTGACCCGCCAAGGCGTTATAAGCTTTTTAATGAGGTTCATGAAGAGTCCCTATGAATATCAAATTTTTGCCGGATTGGAGCCACACTTTTTGTTCAATCTTTATTCTGCCCATAACTGGACAAATGTTGAAGAAGCGTCCAGTTTATTTATTAAGATAATTGATTAGTGTTTCAAATAACAATAGAGGCTGAAGATATAACGAAGACTGTGTATAATTTCTTTAAAGAAGAAAAGCTCCCTTTGGCAAAGTTGGACATAGCACTCGAAGAAAGAAGACCCAGAAGAGATAAGTTGCATCTTTCTAATGTATATTTGAGGTCGTCGAAGAAGAACACCTAACAGGTTATCTGCATGAAAAGTTCATGAAAGAATTGAAACTCTGTAGAAGAAGAGTTCCGACACTATTTTCGTGCAACTGATGAAATGAGATTGAATAGATGACTTTTTCCAGCTGCATTTTCCAGTTAATCTTCCAGTTAATCTTCCTGATAGCACTCGAAAGATGTTTTTGAAGCTCGTCAATAACACTGCAGCCAAAGTGGAGATTCAGGACCGAAAAGTGCGGCAAATTTAATTGCTGGACGATGATTCTTCCTGCTCACTGAAGGCTAGCGAATTAAGTAAAATGAAATATCTATTAATAAATTAATATTATTAATTGATTAAATATCTATTAATAAAACTTCTGAGAGTTTTATGAATGTTTAATTTCTTTTCCTGTTGTTTCTCGACACTTCTGATGATCAAATTTAATCCTCAAAACCGGATTGCGTTAGAACAGGCATGGGACGTGTCTTGATTGAGTTACTTGAACCCGAGCATTAATATACTTGGAGCAATGTATCATGACATATTTCTTACAAAAATATAATATAAAATAAAATACAATTTTTTTATGACACAGTTAACTGCATATAAAGATCAGAAGCCGTTAAATTTTTTTTCTGAGATCATGACAGTTATTTTGTCATTGTCACGTGCTGAAAAAGTTTGTGAACCACTACGTAGATTCCAGCTGATATTATACAACGACTGGAATTATACGCACTCAAATTCACTAGTATATTTATATGTGACGTCATTCTGACGTTGAAAAGCGTACGTCGAAATGACGTCACTTAACTTCTACATCCCGGTTTCTGAAGGAGTTTTCATTCGAACCTGCCACTTCCCAGGCCTTCTCACTCTGCTCTGTGCCTTCACGCCGAGCAGTGCGACGTGACTGTGTCTGACAGTGATTCCAACCTACTCGGTTCCACCACTGGTGGTTAGGATTTAAGAATTTTTGAAATCGCTGCACATTTTAAAACAGAAAACTTCTCTCAATAACTCAATAACGCGTGATTGTAATTTGTATTCTATATATAATTTGAACTGCTGATTTGCCGGTTCCCGAAATGTTTTAATTAATGATATAATGAATTTGCCTTGAATTTTCTTTGCATTTAAATTCTAGGAGACCTTGCGATTTAAGCAAACTAATGATATAGGTTTCATGAAAATCAGACACCCACTCTATTACTTTAAATAAATTTATTTGGTATCATATCAACAATTTACACTGTTTTAAAAAATTAACACCGTTTTCATACACGGCTGTGTATATGATCTTCAAAGTTAAATTAATGATCTCTGACAGACACGATAATGGCCCTCGAATTTCCCGGAACTGACAAGTTAGTAGCTTTTGAATGTTCAAGCTAACAATTATTACTTTTCTTTATTGTTTAAAGTCGTAATATTCGTTAAAATTTCCCCAGTGTTGCGCATTATTTTTAGTTCTGTAATTGAGTTTAAAGTTGATAGATCAATTTCATTTGAACAATATAAATCTAACATCGTTAGAGCCGCCACGTCTATGACGTTGGATTATCCCTTGATGTCTCTGCGACGTGTTTGAGCTATACTTCCCTGTGATGTTTTAGAGTTGATATCTCTGTGATTTATTAGAGTTGCTATATGTTAGAGGTTGAGCCTTTGACATATTTTAGGTCTTTACGTCTCAGATATCGTACTTGATCCTGACATTCCCGCCATGTGTTTTGGGAACGTCTTTCCAACGTGCTTGAAAATAGGTACGCTTTCTTAGGTTTCTCAATTAGTCTCAAATCAGAGTCTTAACAAAGTGCTTGAAAATAGGAACTCTCATGCTACAGAGGAGGGAATGATTTCACAATTGGTTGTAAATCAGATGATGGAGTTCTTTTACCTAAACTTTTATAATTGGAAGTTTTTTTAAACCTTAACTCAAGGCTTATCAACAGCCAATCTTTTATATGGCATGGGTCTTCAGTCTCAGATTGCGCAAGAAACATGCAGGTTATGTGCAATTTTATCTCTACGCAGTCTTCAGAAGATACTATTGGAAGAGAGATTATTGCGTTGCGAAAACTTATATTTTATAAATTTATATAGTGTTTTGTTGGCTAATCCTAACAGCGTAAATAAATTTTTTTACTGTATGTACATAAGAGGCCCCATTTAAATTATAACCTCCTTCCAGCCTACAAAGCAGACGAATTCATGAAATTATCAATAAAGAGTATTATTTTATCGCCAGCTATTCCTTATAATTTCGTCTAGCAAGCTGGAAATTTTCTGTCTTCAGCTATTGCACAGTGCCACCAACTTTCTGCGTTTTTGTGTTTATATTAGAAATTCGAATAATACTTGGATGACATAGGAAAAAATTGTGCAATTCTTATGGAGGTGAATTATTAGTTGTTTAGTGAAAGAATGTTATGCAGGCTACCTTAAGCTCGAGTGGTACCCAAGATGAGGATGTTAAACTCCTTCAGAAGTTGCGTCGAAATTCAATCTTTCCGGATCA
Organism: Hyalella azteca; assembly: GCF_000764305.2. NCBI lineage: Eukaryota > Metazoa > Arthropoda > Malacostraca > Amphipoda > Hyalellidae > Hyalella > Hyalella azteca. The sequence goes on along the minus strand of NW_025941138.1, from coordinate 14,179 downwards.
AAATGCGGCAGTGCACACAAAATCACTTAGTAAAGACATCATCAGCGTGGGGAAAGAAAGCTGTGGGCGTTCAGTAAGTTTATTTTCACTAGAGAGAACGTTATTATACAAATGAAAAAATCGACGTGACAAGAAATGAAACGAAAGATCAATATTCCATTCAGTTAGTTATTGAATTTGTTGTCTATAAAAGTAAGTTTATTTTCACTAGAGAGAACGTTATTATACAAATGAAAAAATCGACGTGACAAGAAATGAAACGAAAGATCAATATTCATTCAGTTAGTTATTGAATTTGTTGTCTATAAGCCATAGTTTGTACATGACAGCGAGCATAATTCCTTCTCGAATTGCGATCGACATTTAATTCGGCATGATTCTGATGTAATTTTTTTAATCTCTTATCCGTTTTTGATTGACTATAGGGATTTCTACTGATTTGTGTTGCGTGTGCACAGCAATCGACAGTGCTTCGATTTTGAGCATCTTGGGTTCCGCAGTCCGACTGATGGCATCAATAAATTTTCAGAATGGGCTTTGAATTTTTGCTACAAGTCAGAGAAGCGCGTGATGGAGACGAATGGGAGATGAGGGAATAGTTTTCAAATTCTTTATCGACGATATTTGTTTGCAAACTATTGTAACAAAATTCACTATTGTGACAAACTATTGTAACAAAAAATGATTGTGTTTGTAAAATACATTATTTATTGCGATGAACTGTTAACATTTCACAGTTGCTCAAGAGCCCGAAATCTTTTACTACCCAAAAACTGCTTAACGACCCAGCCGTTGCCACAATATTTTGGAAAGTATTAACAATATTGTGAATTCACCAATATTGCGGAGGTCAACCTCGCGATATTAGTGAATGCATTGAATGAGTTGATAGATGTTCGATGCATACATCTACATTGCCCATTGATCAATGATCGTTAAGATGAAAATTTATAGCCCCAAATAGTGCAGGGCAAATGATAGTCCGGCCGGATGTTAGCCGATATTAGAATAATAATAATATTAATATATTAAAACATTAGCCAATATTAGAATAATACAGCCGGAAATTAGCGAGAATGTTTCTATATATTTTCTTCTTCAGATAACATAAAGGCAAATTTGCAACAAGGTGGTTGCATAGATAATGCATAGCAGGGATATTTCGGCCTTTCAAATGTCGTGTCCACTCAATTATGCATTTTCGACAGTTTATTTGATCTTGATGGGTATTTAATGGAACAAGTAAAAAATCCTTATTGCAAGAAGATAGACATGTGCAATAATGGCAGTTAGTAGAAAGTTCATCCGTGGCTGTTTATTTCCCTTGTCCAATAGGAAGTTTAATTAAATATCATTCGCTAAAATTATTAGCGACGCTTTACATCAAGAGCAGGACCACGGAAAATACACATTGCTTCCTCGTTTGTTGCACAAAGGCGGTGGTTCTTAAACTGGAGGTACTTACTTCTTGAGAGTAATTTAGTAATTTCTCGTGGGGAGTGGAGAGGTCACAAGAAATATATTTGACATTTGGGAAAAATATGTATGCATAGCGAACAAGATATATTTTATACATCGCCTGAGACATATGTACATACAAAAATTTAAAAGCAAATAAAACAGCAAAAAAATTAGCATTTCTTAGGAATGAAAAAAATGTGGAACTCTTCACGATTTTGCGTGTCGTGAAATCATGAAGAGTTTCACATTTTTTTTTCATTCATATGAAATGGTGAATTCTTTCACGGTTTTCTTTGCTTTAAATTCTTGATAAACTTGCAATTTAAGCAATTACGCGATTTTAATACAAACATACAATGCCTACACGTATACACAGTACTGTGAGAGTTAACATAAGTATCATAAAATGATAAATCCTGATAAAAAAGAAAATGCAATGAACCTAGAATGCCCGGATCAAGGCTCCAGAGACAACCTAGCTCCCTACTTGTTAGTCGCTTATGCTTCAGTGGCAGTCGCGGGGGTGTTCTATGTTATTCCTATGCTGTTCCTTTACGTTCTGTGTTATTCCTATGCTGTTCCTTTACGTTCTGTGTTATTCCTATGTTGTTCCTATACGTTCTATGTTACTCCTATGCTGTTCCTATACGTTCTATGTTACTCCTATGCTGTTCTATATAACCACCCATTGAACAAACAAAGCTAAGTTTACTGTGTAATCGTAATTGCATACAGGTGCTTCACGTGACATTTAATTCAGACCTTCAGTCGTCCGTTTTCCTCGTACATTAGTTTACCAGGCAGTTCAACTCTTACCTGTATTTCACATTAGCCTTATATACCAGCGAAAAAGATCAGTAAGCTTCTATCTTGCTCCAAAATATTCTTTGAACATAATTAATAAGATACGTGATATTTACCGTAATAAATTGCACCAAAACGTTTAAACTCTAATATGCTTTGCCAAAATTCTGCAATATCAACCTACTGAAACTATATGTTATTCGTAGACCTTGAAGAAAGTTATTTGGAAACACTATTATTGAAATTTAGCCTTAACCTAGGGTTCAGTAGTGTTCCTATCGGAAGGAAAAACAGCACATAATATCTAACTCGAAAAGAATCGAAACACATGTTATCTGCAATGAATACATTCTCATCCCAACTTATAGATATTATCAGTCTGAATTGATATCAAAATGACCTTATGATCAAATTAAGAATTTTCGAGAGTGGCGTCATCAAAAATTGCTCACTACGTCCATGAATTGTCACTAATAAATGTTCCCGTAATATTAATACATGTGTCTACATTTTATCTACTCATAATGAGTGATTAGAAATTTGGAACTTAGTCACAACTTATATTGCATTGCTGTTATTAATTTAACATGAGCATGGGAAGTCCGTAATAATAAAATTGACATCAACTGCAGTGATATACTAATTCATAGATACATATGCGCACCGTCTGTAGACTTTTGAGCGTTTCTTACTGGGATGACGACACAAGTGCAGTATAAGAAAATTATTTCAATAAATACTGATCTATCGTAATGCACTCGTATATCGACGTCAAGAAGCTTGTAGATCGCCAGTTAAATATCGAAACTCCAAATGGATTTACAACATAGTTCACTTCATTTAATTTCCAACAATTTCACACTCCTCTTCTCTATAGTAACTTATGCTGAAAGTTTTAACCAATAGCCGGCTCAGCAAGCTGGCTGGAGGGAACGTAGGGAAAAAAATAGCCAGGCTTTATGTTTTTTGTCATTTTTCGAAGTAGGATTTCCAAGGAACTTTCGAAACTTGAGGCATCTTTGCCTGCCCAAGAGAATCCGGCTTTCCTGACATGCTAGAAGCAAGAGAAGCTCTGGAAAAAGGACAAGAAAATATTTAATACTTGTTGTTGATGACAAGGGTAAATTCATTTTCTTTAAAGGTGTTAGCGGTCGTTAGTAAGGATTATTTATAATGTCTTCAGTGATGTATATGCAAAATTTGGATATGAGGCAATTTCTCTTGGTTTTGAGAGTAATGACGTCTAGGAATTTAAATATTTCTGAAGTTTCCATATATTGTACAGTGCTTTATTCGTGAACAATGTACCAACAACTTGCTAACAATGCTTGATAAATTTTAATGTTAAATGGTGATCCTTGTTTGGCTCTGTATCCAACTTTCACATTATACTTAAAGTACGATTTACCTGAAAAAGCCAAATCTCTTTCATTTTTCTCAACGAAATCATAATGAGAAGAACCACAACCTGAACCTTCGATATCTAGTTTTTATGCAGGAATAGATGTCATGTTCTGACACCTTGTGACCTTTTGACCTTGTGATGAGTTTAGGACGTCGTAGTCCACGGTCAAGCTGATGCTCCGCCTTCGTCGTCCTCCGTCTTCGAGTTGTCGCTAGGCAGGTCACCCCGCCCTCGGGTCCCGGATGTAACGTTGGACGTGTTCCGTCTATTTGTCCTCATTTGGGTCAGCTGATGCAAGATGCTGTTGCTTGTCACTTGCTGACGGTAGTTTCCCATTACTGGACATTACGGGATCTTGCTCAACCACTTGTCCAGTCGTCTCTTGAATGTTGCAAGGGTGCACTCCCCTCCTCTCAGCGCTTTTGGCAAGGCATTAAAGAGCCACGGTCCTACCACGGACAGTGATCCCTCACGAAGAGTCTGTACTCTGGCCGCGGTTCGTTTATTAAATGGGGGAATTCTGCACAGTCTCCCCCAGCCTTCGTTGTAATATGTCATTATTTTGGAGGTCTCACTCGCAAAGCTTATAATATTAGGCTGACAATATTAGGCTGACGCTAGGCGGCTCGTGTTAACTGTCCCATTTAATATGAGCAGTGAATTAATGTGTATTATAACGGCCTCTTATATATAACTCATATTGTAGATTTTACATATTACAGATTTTAATAAATTAATCATACTTTAATTTTATTACTAATATTTCAGATTTTACTTCTATATGTTATTTCGCTGCATTATTGACGGAGATAAATTCGCGGACAATTCATACATTCATATGTTACAATTTTATTCGATATCCAGATTGAAATTCGTTTTCTTTTAGTTCAGAATGAAAGAAAGGGCCGTAATACAACCAGGCCGTAATACAACCATGATTACATATACTGACTTTACCGAAGATCCCTGTCAATTTATGGGTTCAGATCATCATCCAACAAATACAATCGAACAGTTGATCGTATGATAATTCAATAGTAATAATTTCACTTTTTTAAATGGAGTACAATTAAGATTTTCATATGCTTGGACTCTTCCTTTTAGTTCAGAATTCTGAACTGTCCTGTTAGTTCAGTATTCCTTTTAGTTCAGAATAAAAGAAAGGGCCGCAATACAATCATGATTACATATACTGACTTTAAAGAAGATCCCCTTCCTTTTATGAGTTCAGGTCATCAACAAACAAATACAATCGGATAGTTGATCGTATGATAATTCAACTGTAATAATTTGCCCTATTTTAAATGGAGTACAATTATGATTTTCATATGCTTGGACTCAGTATTAACATCAATAGAAGGAGACTACCGTAAAAACTGAAAGGTAGACCTGAGTGAAAATTTACATTCTAAATGAAGAATCAAGTACATGCTTCAGGTAGGAATCGATTGCTAGCTCATAAATCGTAGAATTAAACGTCAAATATGCGCTTATGAGCAGAAGCATGGAAGGTTTGGAAAAAAATCACCGAATTTTAGTTCTGCTAATGAAAAAATTTTAAACATACGTTATGCTCCATTAGTTATCTCCTTAAAAAGATTTTGTGTAAAATCAATAAATTCTTAAGTGATATTTTCCATTGTGGTAACACACAGTAAGATTCGCGGGATCTTCCTGTTTTGTATTCCGTGCCCGGCCGCCAGATATTGTAGAAGAAGGGCGAAAAGTATTTTATGTAAAAGGCAAAGTCATGAAATTTTGCGTCCCGCTTAGTCAGTTGCCACTATGCATTGGACAAGTGAGCAGCGTGCGTTTGCAGTTGAGGAGTACTTTTCTTGTGGCCGTTTTGCAGAGTTGTCTCCGTCTGCGACAACATTTTGCAGAGCGCCTCATCTCTTCAATAGGTGACCTTCTTTGACCGGCCTTATCCCCCGATTTGGCTCCGTGTATTACTGATTTAAATTGATTGAAATGTTAAAATTTAAGTGAGTGTGTGAAGGCTATTGAAACCTAATACACCATTAAAGTGAATTTGTGGCTACGTAATATCGATTTTAACCTTATCTCAAGTTATTGAAGTGCTAATGTGAATACTATAAAAAATGTTCATATATATCTTCATTTCTACAATTTGAGAAATAGCAAATCATAAAATAATTCATGGCTATTGTTCAATAAAAAATTACATATATACACTTAAAATATCTCTTCTATAGTTTATATTCAATCAAAACGTACTTCGGACAATATCACGCGCTGCGCCAGCGAAATTAAATTTTATTGCGGGATTAAAATTTTTCACCTACAGAAATGAGAAAAGTTTCTGAGACGATGAATTTTCTTTACCCAAGTTCACGAGCCATCCAGTCAGCTATAACTGCCACTCAAGGTCACTCCTGAAATATCAAATTAGTAACTCAAACACAGTCGAAGTTTGGGTTTTGGGCCTTAACCTGATGCTCTCAGAATTAAATTTTCGCCACAGGCTCAAATAAACCTATAATTTAGGCTACACACTCTTCTCCCTAACTCACGTCTGAAAATTATAGCTGAATCATCGGTGGCCATCGTTAGCTTGTCGATCAGTAGCCCGCCATTCACCCAAATTTGGAGTTGGAGTCTCTAGGTCATGATCAGTGGAGCTATTTTATGAGCCATTGAAGTTTTTAATGGAGAGCTTCCCAGAAAATTTAGGATAAATGAAAGTCTCGGTGTCATGAGGTTTCAAATGCAAATTAATGTGTTTATAAATCTCCTTAATTGAATTTGTGTAAAAAATAATCCGGTAGCAATGCCCACATCAGAGGCAAGGTATTTTACTTATTCACAAATTTTTTTTCTAAAATATCATTTAATCGATCACGGAAACTCCAAACATCAAGAGAATTTAAGGAAAGGAACTAAATCTCCTAGAGATAATACTTTCATCAATTTCTAAAATGTATTTGAATTCAGTTTTACTTGGATCAGTAAAACTGAATTCAAATACATTTTATATGCTGCGGATTTTATTCCTTTCCATGCCAATATGCTTGAGATGGTGTTGCCGTTGCTCCTACGAACTCATGTTACTCTGTTCATAATTTCGACTTTTTTCAGACGATAGCGTCCTGGGCCTATACTTTCAAAAAAAGTTAAGAGATCGTAAGTTCATCAGCCAATCATAGACGGTCTTTCAAGCAAAATCCGCCAATCATAGACAAGAAAATAGTGCGTAAGTACTTACGTTCACTTAGCGAGTTTTGAAAGTATGGCCCCAGTTCCACCGCACGTTTCATATTCTCGCATTTCACGCAGTCTGGCTTGGCCTCATGTTTGTTAAATGAAAACCTGGGCGCCATGTTTCTTGATGAGCTGAAGCTCGCCCAGGATGGAAATTAGTCCTCAAGTTTGTCGCACTACGAAACATGTTTATTAAATAACATGTAGGTCTATAGCGCGAGCATGGACTTCAATAGAGAATATGGAAACAATGCTCTGAATTCCGTCAACACCATACAGCTACAATATACCTTATTTAAAATTAAAAATGTCTATCATATCTTTAATTTATTGCAAAAAAAGCTTTTTTGACGCTTTGAGATTATTAAATTTCTTAAGGATTGAATTAAAATACTCTGTTGCACCATCTTGTGCATATAATGAGAATCTTTTACATGAACGATATAGGCATCCCGACCATTCCAGTACGACATCAGTAAAATTATATAAAATAGTTGAAGTCGCATGGAAACAAGGCACTAAATTTTCATAGAGATTTTGAAACTGCTGATGAAAATTTATAATACGTATAACACGAAATTTAGTAAAACTTGGTCAATATTTTGTTATTCATAACAGCTGCCGTGATAAAAGAGTCCTGCAAACATTATTGAATCTACCACGTTAGTTCTTACATGAATCGTCGAACGTATTTCTCGAGTCACACACGAGCTGAATCTCAGTGGCAGGAATTTGTCCTTTTCCAGTCACATCTTCTCTAAAAAATTTTCTGCTGGTATCAATCGAGATCCTCCGTGCTCCTCGTGAGAATTAGTCAATTCTAGTCAAATCGAAAAACTGAAACGATCTTGTGTCTTTTGTTAATCTATTTATTTATTTATTTATTTATTTTAGTTGTGTGAGTGATTCCCCTTACCTGATAATGCATCGAACGTGTCCCCATTTCGACAACATTCTGGGGTGGTAGCATTGATGACTTTAAACAATTTCTGATTTCTCAATTAAGCTTTCCTTACGTAGCGAGAAGGCACCAAGTACTAGCTATGAAAATGTAGCCAGCAAAGGATCTTGTGATGAATGCCGTTATCCTTGTTCCTTTCCTGTCAGAGTAGTAGGAATTCTCATCTACAATAGCAGCATACTTATGAAAAAATTCATGCACCTTCTTTATCATGCACCTTCGTTGACTTCGTGTATCATGCACCTTCGCACCCTCATGCACCTTCGTGTATCATGCACCTTCGCACCCTCATTCATGCACCTTCGTTGACTTTAAAATTCATGCACGTCAACGTTACCAAATCTGGCTGTTTAAAGTTTTTAATGAGATTCAGGGATGTAAACCCGTACCTTTATCTATACAAGTAAAAACGGAGGTCCAACTGAAATTCTCCAACGAAAGCAATTCGTCTCCATTCCTGCGCCAAAGAAGCTTGTTGCTCCTGATCGCTTGCGTTGCTTAAGAAAACGCTAAGAAAATATTACCAAGGGAGAGCATATACAAGTAAACAAAGCAATATAAAGATGGCATGAGATGCACACCAACCATGACAAGTTGACCAATCGAGACTCAATCGACATAGACCCGGAGCCATATGCCAAATTAAAGGAGTCTACACACCTAACTCTAGATCATTGGTACCGACTGTAAAAATTTTTGATAAATATATAAAGAGGGAGTTATTTTTGTAAAATAACAGTATGTTATGTATGAAACCTGTTGCATTTCTTTCCTCGATGTAAAACCTACTCTACGTTATCCCTCTGAAGGGTCCATAAACAAAGACTGCTGTTAAACAACCCAGGTAAATGTTACTCAGTTAAGGATGAAATAACCTGAGAGATGTGATGAGATTGTATTAATCGTTCTCATTTATCTCTTCTGAAAATAGGCCGCATTTATCTGGTCTTAAAAAGAACTTTAGAATACACAGGTTGTTAATTTCTAATCATAGTGGCAACAGAAATTCATGACAAGCGAGACGCAAGGCGTGAGTGTATCTTATCAATTATTTACTGTGCGTAGAATGCAAAGGTTAACAATAAATTCTGTTTTCTGAACATTCACTAATTAGAGTTCAATTTTAAATTTCACAGGTACCTCATATATGACATACGAGGCATATTTTTTATGTAAGGACCGTTTTAAAATTGAAAAAAATGAGCAAAGAAAGAGAAATAATTTTATTCGTACAAGAAAGCCTGTACCTTGAATTTACTTTTCTACATAATTTCCGTGAATATTAAGGCACTAAGGTAATTCTGCTGAAGTTATGAATTCTGCTGAAATGTAGGTGAAATTCTGCTGAAATACGCCTGAAATTTCATTTTCCTGACGAGTCAGGAGGCAGAATTTCAGGCGTTTTTCAGCAGAATTCCTCCTACATTTCAGCAGAATTCAGAATTTCAGCAGAATTTCACCTCCAAGTCAGGCGGCAGAATTTTATCAGGAGGGTATTCAAAAACTGGTGCCACGTTATGACAAGTTCCTCGATATTCACAGAAATTATGTAGAAAAGTAGATTAAGGTACTGGCTTTCATGTAAAAATAAAGTTATTACTATATCTTTGCACCTCTTTTTTTAATTCCAAAACGGTCCTTACATAAAATACATGCCTAGTAAATTGCCCTCGGTTTCCACAAATTCATTATTTCTCAATATGAATATGACACAATGAACTAATTTATAATTTTATCAAATGCAGGAAATATCAACCAACTCAGTGCTCGTTCATAGTTGAACGGATCATCAAGAAAATTTCAAGACAATTAAATTCGAGGATAAAAATCAAATCTGTCACTTGCATGTCAACCCGTAGTGGCTCCCGATATATAGTCCTGAAATTCGAGATAGTGATTTTCAAACTTTTTTTTATTTATGTGGTATATAATTCAAAAACTACTTGAATACCTATATCTGTAATATTTTAATAAAATAGGAAAAATGCTTAATTATACACGAAATGATATATTTTAAGTTGCACTTCTAACCGATTTACAATGCAACGAATGGTATAAGAAAATTTAGGTCCAGATTACTGCAATTGCCTATTCGATAATGATTATGAATAAATGCTCAAACGGCCACTTCATGCAAACATGTATAGTGCTCAGCTCGCCACACTCTGACACGAAGAAATATTGCAACATCTATTAAAAATTTGTGATAGTGCGTAGATTTATTTGGGTACACACAACAATTCTGCCATTGTATGGTTTCACTGGCTCTAAAAAATTATTCATTTTTCAGGAATTATAAGATATTTTAGGCTGGGAATGGGAGAAATTACAAAATTGAGGTTTTTTTTCCTGGGAATGATTGAGTTTCACTCGGTAACGTGTAAATTTTATTCCAAATAAAAACCTTAACATCCCTTGAATGTCAAACAGACAGTTAAATGGATGTTGTATGCGAAATAAAGGTTGAAATCGGCGGTTGTCTAATTAACGAGCTATAGTTTTCATAGAATGAAAACTATTTATTTGATCCGTGATGACAAGATTCAAGAAGACTAGATTCTGGATGGTTGTATTCAAGGTAACGGAATTCTAAAATTTCATGTAATGACGATCCAGGCCAACGCGGGGTTATTCAGCAAATATAATATGAATAACGAATTAATTGAATAAAATTCATTTCCTTCACACAACATTTGACTAATACAATATGCACTTCTACAAAGTTAACGGGCTAAAATACCTGGAAATTTTATTAATAATCTGCAAAGTTCTTTTTTATTATTGTTAACAAAATATCAGGTGAATGAAACTCATTGTGAGCATAGTGCTGACACTCAGAGTAACGGGATTCTAAAATTTCATGGAATGTCGATCGAGGTCAACGCGAGGTTACCCAGCAAATACAACATGAATAACGATAAAATTGAATAAAATAACTTTCTTTCACGCAGCATTGGACTATAATAGAATATGCACTTCTACAAAGGTAACGGGGCTAAAATACCTGAAAATTATATTAATAATCTGCAAATTTCTTTTTTATTATTGTTAACAAAATCTCAGGAGAATTAAACTCATTGTGGCATAGTGCTGACACACAAAAGTTAGGTAATAGTTAATTGAGCATCGTGGTTGGAATATTACTTGATTTTAATCAGTTTAATTTGTTTATGGAGAAATGCAACGTGCATTGAGAGGGCAGTAAGTTCAGAAGATATTGCACATAAAATCACAACACGAAAAATATATATGAAAGGTTAATATTAATTCAAATAATACATTTTTCACTGTGTTTGATTATATTACCAGCAAAGGTAAGTATGGCATTGCTTGAGAGGTCGTGTGTGATTTGCAACTCGCCATCCCGTTGTATTAACCAGTAGAAGCAGCTAGGGCACTAAACATTTGAGTTTCTGCACTTACCTTATGTGATAATTTGAGAGGATAAAAATTAATTGCTTCAAAGGTTGAAGTGATATTATGGTAGTATAGATTAAAATTTCATAATTCCGCTGAGATAAACGCTTTTTGATTAAGTTTAGCTTCAATCACTCAACAGCTCATATAGGAAATCTAACAACGATTGAGATATTAATTTTAACTTCTAATGGGGACCTGACTAGGAATGTAACACGCAATTGAAAATATTCGACTTGTCGCAAACAAATGTTTGACCCTTTATAGTGCGATTTTACATATAAATTAAATTTTAAAACAATTATTTATTATTACATAGACAGACGCAGAAAGTTAGAAATTCAAAGCTCGCAATACAGCTTGTAGATGTTAAAATTCAGCTCATATCTAGTGAGTTAACCGGTGGTTAAGAATGGGCGACAAGCCAAAATGGCCCAATCAAATTTAGCCTCCCTATAAAATATTGTTATTAATTTTAGCCACACAAAATTTTAAGTTTCCTCTGAGTCTACAGCCGTACTTTCATAGCGGAATATATGCTCCTTTGACTAGTTGGGCTTTATTGGATCCATTTATATGGCAAATTTCGAGGCTATTTTTTTCTCGTTAAAAATATAGCTTAGTAACCTGGACTGCTTCTATAAGCTGCCACCCCCAGACTTCAATGGCCAACATTAGCTTATCTTTATTAGGGTTGCCTAGCCATTAGTTCCTAACTATAACAGTGAAACTTCGGCACGCCAGGGAACAGGAGCGACACGAAGCAAGACAGAAGATCGCACTTTTTCGTGGCTGGTGGTAGAGTAACGGGAAATAAAATTGTTTATGCAGCCGTCAAAGATAGAATTTGTGAAATTTTTTGAGGATCTCATATCGAGTGTAGCTCAATGTTTTTTATCCAACAATGAAGCGATTGTTATAAAATAAGTAAAGTGAAAATGACCATACGAGTACATCTACATGCGTGAACCCTTTCTTAACTAAGGCCAGCAAGTTATCGTGTGGTTTATTTATTTATTGATGAAACATATGCAGAAGCGTCTAGAAAATTTATTTGCTCTAGGCTAGCAGCGATATGGTTATTCGATGTTATTGATAGAAAAATTTGATAGTGCTGGCAACTTATTAACGGAATATTCAACCAAAAAAAGCAGGTAATTTGAAATAACATATATTAGCTGACAGGAAACGAGACCACAATTCGAAAAAATATATTTCATATTATTACCAAAGTTTAAGCGACTTGTAAAGTCTAAAAATAATTAAAATATTTGATGAAAAATCTTCTACGATTTGTTTTCATAGTAGGTTCTCTACTCACTGACGTCGAAGCAAAATAAGAGACAAGATTGTGTATTCAAGCACTGCCGTGAACACTCATTGATGGACAGGTTCTGGTAGTAGAAGGCATTGGAGGTGTTCAGGAGACATCCAGAGTGGAAAGTTGTTGCATGTACCTGAATATGTTATACTGAAGTTATTTTCATGTAGACTATAATAGAACTAATAAAATGTTATTAGCAAACACGAATATCATATATTCGTGCATAAATGATACACGAATAGCATATAGCAAATAACATAGCAGATACGCATATCATATTGCAAATTAAAATTATTTATATGTACATAGTAAGCCAAGGCCAACGGCCTACACATGTTACAAATTTAGGAGGAGGTTATAATAAAACCTTAGTAGTGACGAAACTAGTAATTTGTTAATGGTTAGCAGTTGAAAAATAATTGATGACGGATCTTTTGTATGCCTTTGCTTCAACATATTTTGTTTTGCTATGGCTCGATAGATAACGATAACATGGAATGATGTAGTGATAAATGTATTTCATTACTTATTAAATTAATTTAGACATTAATTATTTAATTAATTAAATACGAAATTATGTGTGAACCAGCATTCAACCTATATTTCATGGAAGCTGTATAACTAGTTCAAGTAATTATAACGATGAATTAATAGAAGGAAATTTTAAAAAGTTGAAAACGTACGTAGAAACACATTATGGCTTCTTGCTGAAATTTTAACGTGAATGCTACCGTGCGCGCGCGTTGGAACGAATACTTAAATTCTGTCACTTATCATTTCACTATTATTTCTGAATAAAGTACCTTCAGAAATTGTTGCTGAAGAATAATACAGTCTCCACGTGAGATTATATATCCCGAGACAGCCATGTAAATGAGGCTACCAAATATAATGCTTAGTGGTGGAGTTTTATGTCGTCGCCAGTCCCTGCAAAAAAAAAACATCATAAGATCATTCTGTAACCAAGAATATTATTAATTTACAGTAATTAAAAATGATATTAGGATTGGGATTATAATGATTTTTAGAATCATGTACTGGATATTATATTGATAGGTATAACTTATTTAGGTTTATTTTTAGGAATGTTAGGAATCTTCCATTTCCTATCATCAGAAGACGAGATGACAAAAGGTTAAGTCAGCTTGTAATGAAATTTATCGGCGCGTCGTCGTTGAATCTGCCATCTACTACCGAGTCCACCTCATTATACAAAATTATTAAATTGTTTTTTTTCCGAGGTTATTAGTGGTTTGGAACGTTTGATAACCTTTATGACTTTTGAGACAAGGAAGTAAAGTATATATAATTATTGAATATTTTGAAAATATTCAATTTAATTTAAGCCTATCCCGTTACAATATCCGCCTAAAATTCTTCAGCATTCAGTTTATTATAAGACTTGAAACTCGTGAACATAACAAATATTTTCCGCGAACAACTTTTCCCCGTAGTCATATTTTCCTGCCGCGAGAATGTTTGTGCTTTGCGTACGGTTTGTCACAATTTTGTCGTACCACAACGGCATAAAATTCTAAAGTAGTCTTCATATATACATTGTGCTTGGGACCATAGTCTATTTTAG
>NW_025941137.1:0-396 GCF_000764305.2 Hyalella azteca | reverse complement strand
AGTGAGGGCAGTGAGGGCAGTGAGGGCAGTGAGGGCAGTGAGGGCAGTGAGGGCAGTGAGGGGAGGCTGTCCCTTAAAGCTGCGCGGCTGCGAGGGCGGCCTGGAGGTCACCGCCTGCGACGCTGCCAAATTCCCTTGCTTTCCCTTGAAAAAATTACAACTGATTGCCATCTTGCCATCAGTTGCCGTCTTGCCATTGGTTGCCATCTTGCCATCGGCTGTCATCTCACCATTGTTGCCATCTTGCCATCAGTTGCCATCTTGCCATCAGTTGCCATCTTGTCATCGGTTGCCATCTTGCCATCGGTTGCCATCTTGTCATCGGTTGCCATCTTGTCATCGGTTGCCATCTTGCCATCGGTTGCCATCTCGCCATCGGTTGCCATCTTGCCATCG
>NW_025941136.1:0-835 GCF_000764305.2 Hyalella azteca | reverse complement strand
GTCCATCCGTCCGTGACCTCAAGTTTTCGTCGGCGAGAAAATGCGCTCTCTGTCACTCACTGCAGTGAGTACTGAGTTATATTTCTGACCCTTAGACGAGCATGCAGTAAACGTAGCACTGATGCGCCCTTTGCATGCCGGCTAAACAAGATCAAGCTGACCCACGCTAGGGAAAAAGTGCATCTACATACGGACATCAATCCCCTTTGAGTGTATTTACTCAACGAAGGTTCAGGGAGAAATCGATCATTAATTAACTTGCTATATTTAAAAATATTATGTAGTTCACAGAAGAGCTTTTAGCTATAATAATGATTCTCATCATATCATTTAATAATAAACTAAATCAATGTCAAAAGAATTGGGGAATTTCGCTGGGTAGCACAACGGGAATGGTTTTCAAGTCTTTACAATATCCTGCGTCATATAACGAATCTGGCTGGAGAAATCACAATAAAAACCAATGTTTCCAGCGAAAACATTCAAAAAATATAAATATTATTAAATGATCTAAATTAATATTATTTAATGGCCTCTTCAACGAAACCTGCATTAAAGAACAGCTTCTGCCAAACTACACTAATATTATTAAATATGCACGAATGATTTACCTATAATATAAGTAAATAAACATGCACAAATTATTTACTTTGTTAGATAAAAAAATCGAATGGACGCGTTGACTTAAAAAATTAGCGCATTTGTAAATACAGAACCATATTTGGTTTTGAACCATAGACCATACCATAAACAAAACCATAATTTATAACCATCGCAGAGCGTACATCGCCATAATAGGTTCTGAGAGTGCAACTCTGGAGGTGCTGGTGTAGAT
>NW_025941135.1:0-491 GCF_000764305.2 Hyalella azteca | reverse complement strand
ACAATTTAGTTCCCTGAATTATGGTGAATTAAATATCAACTACAAGACTCGACTACGAGCAATGAGTTATGAAAAAAATATACAGCACAAATCAACATAGTCAATAATGAATATAGAAGTAATATAGAAATGTTAATTAGCAAATAGGGTACTCAACGCTTTGTTATTTGAACGGGATCTGGGGCCATACTTTGAAAATTCGCTAAGTGAACGTAAGTACACACGCTCTATTTTCTTGTCTATGATTGGTGGATTTTGCTTGAAAGGCCGTCAATGATTGGCAGAGGAACCTACGATCTCTTAACATTTTTCGAAAGTATAGGCCCTGATGTAAGTATAGTCACCTATCCGAGATATTTTCGCACTCAAATCTTTATTATTACAACGAGATCTAATGTATTCACCTGTCCGAGATATTTCTTCCAGAGCGGCTCGTCGACAGTCTCGCTGAACTGGTTGTAGCCGACCGTCCTCCTCCTGAGCTGCACGTC
>NW_025941134.1:0-1946 GCF_000764305.2 Hyalella azteca | reverse complement strand
AACAGGGAGAATGCACCTAAAAATTACCAATAGAATCAGCAGTAGGAATTATAACAGCTCCGCATCACACAACTCGAAGTAACAGCAGAGACAGAATAACAGCTCCGCATTAATAGCAAGAAGAAATAGAAGAAATAGCATAAGAAACTAAGGCAGCAAGAGCGCCAAGTGCCTCCCTCCAAGCGAAGGTGGGGTGGGGAACGCAACCGCGGAGGGGGGGGGGACAAAAGCCCTACCATGCCAGACGTTGAGACAGACAGTGGTCGAGCCATGCGCGTCGTACGTTCAAAATCCACTAGAAAAAGTTTAGTAACCAATATCCATTGTAAAAATTTTATTAACCCTTGTCACACTGTATGGTTTGATAATGTTATAATCGTACCGCGTTTTAACAGCAACAAGGTTTCCATGTTTGCAAAATTTCACTTTGCGGCCAAATCAACTGGTTTTGAAGTGAGCTCCCAAATTTCAGCTAACAAAACAAAATTAAAGCCCACAAGTAGAATACCTAATTGAACGAAATAAAGGCGGAATTGTACCTGAAAGTCAGATCAAAGTCCTAATTTTAAACTACGCTCGTCAATTTCAGCTAGTGAGCCAAAATTAATGAACAGCCCAGAGATTACGACCGCCTGACCAACTGTTTTGTATACATTCAAATGCATATTTAAATGCAATACATTTAAATTCTATTCGAAAAAAAACAATGAATTTTCTTTGCTTTTAGGGAAAAAACGATGAATTTTATTTGCTATTCGTGGAAAATCAAAGAATTTTCTTTCTTTGCTATTCGAGAAAAACTGAAAAAGCAATGAATTTTCTTAGCTATTCGTGAACAAGAAATCAATTTTCTTCATTCGTGGAGAAGTAAAAAATTTTCTCGCGAGCAGCACATGTTAATTATCAGACCGTTAACTCAATTCTGTTGATACACTTCAACTTGAAGAGCCAGATAAGGTAACGATCACGATGCTTGATAACAGCGATGACGACTCAAAAGTTGACTCAATGAGCCACACAAATCCGATAACAAAATCAGAGATGGTGAATATTTACATAATACATATTTTTAAAGTAATTTTCGGGATTTATGGTTGATATCGTAAAAAGTCTGAGGCTTGGCAGCTTTCAACAGCTGCAGTGGCTGACCCCGACTCCAGGTTCAACCATACGCGGATAGTCTACGGTAAATCCTCAACAAAAACATACTTCCTCTCAGCATGAAACTTTGTTGTTTGAACTTATAAGCAGCTCCTGGTCATATTAAATATCATTATTTCGCAAATTATGGCGTCTAAATCTTATGGCATGAAGATATTTTTTATTTTTTTTTAATGTATGATAAATCAATTAAAAAGCACGATGTCAGTATTTCAACATCACCAAACACACGTCAGAAATAGAGTTCGAAATAGTAAGAACTTATTTGTGTATTTCCATACAAAATAACATTATTATAAGCAAGTTCAAGCAACGCACTTAACAGTTCAAATGGAGTCCAATTTCAAAGTCACTGAACATCGCAATATTCACACTTAACTCCTACATAGTCCAAATGTAGCATTACTATAAATTCGTTGAAAATCACAACATTCACCCTTCATTTCACTGAATTAGAGCTCAACTTCAAATTCACCAAACTTGAATGCAATATTCACACTAAACTTTTCGATTCAGAGCAGCAACACAAACTCGGAAATTGCAAGCCGCATTTCAAAACAAGATTGCAGGCTGAAGTTTACCCTAACAAAATTTAGAGTCGCCCCAGCTTCTGGTAATACAAATCAGAAGACGCCGCGACTGTAAATTTTCACTGGGTAGTGCCAGGTTCTGAAGGCACGTGGCACTGCGGGCCAGGAGCGCCGCCGGCACTGCTGCACGCAACACGCATCGTACGGCACTGCCGTGGCCGACAGTCGGCAACCCGCACGGCACGCACACCCACA
>NW_025941133.1:0-297 GCF_000764305.2 Hyalella azteca | reverse complement strand
AAATTACGGAGCAGGCAATAAGTCCAGCAGCTATCTCAATCAATCGTCAGTTATGGAAAGATCGGGTTCCAAAGGCCGGATCCTTTGTGAATCAAATCACGAAAAGTTCAAGAATCGGCAACAGGCCATGGGCCTATGTCTTTCAACGCCGACACTTCTATTCTATTCTATTCTATCTATACCCTGCCAACACCATATAACGTTCCAAGTATTTCGATCCTTCACACAATTATCAAGTTTAGAAATTCAGGGGGCAATGATACTTTAGTAGGTACTAGAGCGCACAGATGAAAAGTC
>NW_025941132.1:6403-15726 GCF_000764305.2 Hyalella azteca | reverse complement strand
GCAAGTAGGTTCCCACTTAGTATCCATACTATCCTTGGTATCCTTAGTATCCCTAGTGTTTGTTATGGACGTAGCAGTCCCAGGCCACGATGGATACGACAATTTTTGTCCCGACATTCTGCCTATATAATGTGGAAGATTCGTGACGTCATTCTGACGTAAGGTGATACGCACTGCGCACAACTGTACTCGTATATCAGCGACGACCCAATCTGGACGGGAAAAATATGCTTAATAAGCTTATTATCCCTATATGCTTAAAGAAATAACCAATTACAAAATTAATGGCCAAACTTATAAGCAAGATAACATTCGTAATAAATTTTACCGTTAACTTCATCTTCAATTATTATCATCGATTTTTCGTCATAGTTACAGATGCGAGGTCTATGAAAGATACATTGAAATTAGTAGTGTGCATTATATAAAATTCATTCCTAGGAGCAACTTCAGAACTTCGTTCTGTAATGAACTACCTAATTTGCGCAAGGTAAAACTTCAACAAAAATTAACGTTTCCAATGTGAATTTTTGCGGATTTTCCCCAGTTTCATTGCCTGTAAATTTCAACGCAGTTTGTGCTTAGTTAATCATAAGATGACAGTATTCAACGTAGAGTGTGCAGAGCATCTGCTGCTGTGCAGAGCATCACCTGCTGTGCAGAGCATCACCTGCTGTGTAGAGCATCACCTGCTGTGCAGAGCATCACCTGCTGTGTAGAGCATCACCTGCTGTGTTGTTTGTCTGGCACTATAAAAAATAAAAAATAGTACTATGTTTATAAAAAAGTCTGAATTCTACTATTATATTTTTGAGTTGATTTTTGGTAACTGAATGCAACTCTAGTGTGAGCTTAGCTCCTGGCGACAGTTGGGAGTGGTCTTATATTTTTCACAAGGAGAAAATGCATGCTGTTCCATTTCTATAAATAAATAGAAAGATACGTATTGTATATATGTGTATTTGAAGTACTCTTAATATTATTAGCACAATTCTATGATAAAATGTAATGAAAATCTATGAGTAATTATCATGATAGGTGTAGAAATTCGGTTCATCAATGGTTAATTTCAAAGTTTTCAACATAAAAACACATCATTTAAAGAAGGAAAGAAATGGCAATGTGTTCTATTTTTTGTAATAAATATCCATGTATAGCATTAATAGAACCTTGGCTCCTATTACAAATAATTTTTTTCCATGTACCTAATTTACTGATATATCTCATGACAAATTTTATCTTTATGAGTCATAAATGACACTAATATCTCGATATGGGGTGCCATTCAAATCATGCCTTGCATTCAAAATTGAAACAAACAAAAAACTCAGACACCTGAAAATTAAATAAATTCATATCAGACCGAAATTTGTAAATAATTCATTCATGTTGCAGAAATTCGTTGCGCCACAACTGATCATAACCCTAACAACTGAAGTCTCTAGCATAATTATATACGAGCATGAGTTTTACCTTGAGCTTGAACACAGTCTAATTGGGCTAACCTCTTTGTGTTAACCAGGAACATTACCTGAAAAATGGTCAGTTCTTCATAATTATATTGATCACGTCTCGAGCTCGGCTTGTAGCCATGCTACTCAGCACTGCTTGCTTCATTCATCAAATAAAAAACCCAATTAAGTGTGTTAAAATTAATTATATTGGGATTCAGTTGGCAATATTGGACATTGATAAAGACATTTTTAGCGCATTTTCTCATTTATGGAAAAAATGCACTATTGTGCTCGTCATGTCCGTCCGTCTGTACGTTTGTCTGTCCGTCCGTCCCTCCGTCTGTGACTTCACGTTTTCGTCAACGAGAAAATGCGCTCTCTGTCACTCACTGCAGTGAGTACTGAGTTATATTTTTTATACCTGTATGTTTCAACCCATTAAGATTGATGCTTGTGATAATGTACACAAGAAGAACTCAGTTCAAGTTCATCGAGGAAATTCATGTTGCGACGGCGCTACTTAGATTGAAAACTATGGACAGTATTTTAAGCCTTCGGCTCTAATCCGGATTGCATTTCATTTAAAAGAGATCAGGAACTTGCGATAGGCCGGTTCTCTAAAATAGTTTGCATCATTTAGAGTCTAAATGATGTAAATTTGCAGAATTTCTATGGGAATTCGAATCATGATCACATTTCGATGATGGGAGTGTTTAAGAGATTTTTACGCAAATCAAAATAAATGATAACAGAGAGTCCTTTATTCACTACAATCGAATTTATTCAAATTAGCGAGAATAGCTAAGGTGTAATATTTGGCCTGAATTTGATTTTAATGTAAATAAAAAAGTATGTTGGAAATAATGAACTTGTTTTATCCAGGCTGCCATGATATAATCTTCGATGAACTTTGTCTGAATTTGAAAATTCTGCCTCATTATAAAATTATTTCCAAAAATTAATTTGGAAATTCTGAAAATTCTGCCATTATTAAAGAAAATTATTTCCAAAAAGACAAGAGCCAATAAAATCCATATGGATATTATTATCATTGTCTGAGAACTACCTAAAATCATTCATTGTTTAGATATTCATTTGAATTAAGACTGAACGCAGAATTAGCAAATTTTATGGCCATCGGCTACCGCCACTCTTGTCATTTGTCATCGGATTATTGAAAGCTCGATCAGGCTACACTGAATAATATACTAATAAACTGCATATCCTGGGATGACGACCAAAACCACATTATTGCTTATTATGACCTTGGAATCACATTATGTGTTGCCAACATTATGTGGTGCCAACATTATGTGGTGCCAACATTATGTGGTGCCAACATTATGTGGTGCCAACATTATGTGTTCCCAACATTATGTGGTGCCAACATTATGCATGGCTCAGATATTATGGTAGCGTAAAATAAATCTTAATTAGTGCTTCCATTATGCGTAAGCGCCTGTGGCTCCGTGTGCACCTTTCATTGATCTGTATTACGCGAGAATGTTGTACGAAAATACCAACAGCGAATATTACTTGAGTGAACATTATTATTGGCATTGAAATAATCATCAATTAATAATTAGTATTAATTGATTATTGACCTTAAATAATGTGAATGAAAAATTTTCTTCCTTGCTTGAGTAAGAGTGATAAGGGCAGAGGATAAGGGCAGAGGATATGGGCAGATGATAAGGGCAGAGGATAAGGGCACAGAATAAGGGCAGAGGATAAGGGCACAGAATAAGGGCAGAGGACAAGGGCAGAGGATAAGGGCACAGAATAAGGGCAGAGGATAAGGGCACAGAATAAGGGCAGAGGATAAGGTCACATAATAAGGGCAAGAGGCGGTAAGGCTACGCAGGAGGCTTGCGTGCTGCTCGTTTTCATTGATTGTAGGCGTTGGTTTGGATGGGGCGGCTTAAGCCATGGATGAGCTGAGGGCCGCTTGCTGCAGTGAAGGCAATTGCTAGATTCATAAGCTTTCATCGGCAGTGCAAAATTAAAAGTATTTCGCTCTGGCCATGAACTATGAAGATGGAGTACTTCATTCGTTGAATTCATGCTGGACTGAATTTTCAACTATATTACTTGAATCTGGGTCATCCTTCTAACAAATGATTTCACCCACGTTGAAAAGAGCAGTTGTATGTTATATTTTTACGATTTCAACCTTAACTGAGTTCCTGAGTTAATAGTCCTTCATTATAAAATTGAAATTTGATTGCGAAATTCGTAATTGGGACTCAGATTTGGTACAATATTTGGTGTTGTCTGATGAACTTGTCTCTGGAACTCATCTGCATTTAGATGCCATGCAGCCATGCTAGGCATCACTGAATATAGATTGACTGAGAAGCAAGGCAAATTGCAGTAACGTCGGTTATAGGAGAGACTGGCCTAAAGACTGGTCTAAGCTCAATCGAATGAAAACTTAACTAGTGTACAGCTCTGATTTAAAACGTATTTACGCAAAATAAATAACAAATTTCAGTTTAACATCTCGCTTCAGTCTCCGAATTCTAATTTGCTTCAGTTCCTCGTCTCGCTTTACTTTGTGTGATTTCTTCTTTTCCTTAGCAAATATTAAATAATTGATAACAATAATACTTTTAAGGTTTCAATAGAATATAGTCATAATAACAGTTGAAATAAATATTTTTGATTCTATTAACCTTTGATGGACTAATAAAATTATTCATTGGCATGAAAATATATGAATATTACGTAAGACTAGACTGGCTCATTAAAAAATATGAATTAATTCAAATTGGATTGAGCATACAAAAATTTTCTAATTAAAAGAACCAAACATTTCAAAAGACTTTAAAATGGAGACTGTTTAGATTTTCCAATAATTTTTTTGGTTGAGAATATTCTTCTGCCTCAAAATTGTTAGGCTTCATGCTTCTTTATAGTCATAACCTCAATAACGAATACTTACATTTCAAGAAAATGTTTGACCCACAGCATTTAAATAGATTTGAATTCATTTGATACTTTAATTCCATGCATGTTCATTCTTTTGTTTTGACGAAAAAGCGCGTAATTTTATACAAGCGTAACTATTAATTTAATAAATATAACTGCAAGACGAGACATGTTGTCCGCATTCAAGCCTTGTATTCAATGAACCATTGAATAAAAATTGCATTTGCATGCCTTTGTATTGAATTTGTAACGAGTCTAAATTAGTTCAGTTTACTAGAAATTCCAACATTCAAGTGCGATATAATTCAGCCAATCAATTCACAATGATTTTCTCTCATCGATCTCAGTCGATTGATTTTCAGTTCACTGGAAATGTGACCGAGTGATAAATTTCGTTAGATTGCGGGTTGTTCACCTGAGTTTTGCATGTGCTATTCAAATCGCATACTCAGACGTGGTAAATCTGATAATTCGTTGATTTATCTCATAACTTATAATACCCAGGCGGATATAACACCTCGGTTTGTTTATTTATTTTTTATTACCCAGAAGAAACAAATTTCTGGTCTGACAATTGCAATGTAGCTCAATATTAAGAAATTTTGCAGGTAGGTATACTGCGACAAAATCTCGTAATTGTGTCTGTGCGATCAATCAAGACATTCATAAAGGATGGAGATGCATGCTGAAAGGAACAGTTCTTTGTCATTAGGAGCGCCTACATCATAGGACATTGCAGTCCTGCAGCAATAGCGAGTTGGTCGATGCGGGAGGACAAGCACATTTTGCCGTTTGCTGCAGAAATTTTTCCTTGTTGCTGCAGAAATTTTTCATTGTTATGAAACTTTTTACTGAGAAGTCACGCATGGAAATGGAGGTATAATGCGTAGTTAATATTTATTTTATGTTTATTTTTCGTGTGGATCTATGTCCTGTAAATCAATTGAGAGACGAAGAGAAAAAATACTGTTTTTCAAGTTAAAAAACTATTGTAATTTATTCTCCTTGCATATAAAATCATAGCCGTTTACTAGCCAAAGTCATAATTTAAAATTTTCGTTGCAATAATGGTTACATGCCTTCAAGATCTAGATTCAAGCATTAATCCAGATCAACGTACAATGTTGACAGGCGTTAATGGGATCATTTGCGTTCAGTGAGCGGTGTTGCCTATATATCGTTTATAACGTAAAAATTTTCATCAACATTATGAGATATCAGGATGAAATTTTATTATTTGATATTGACGAGTGAATGCCATCCAGCCTTTTTTTATTCATGAAATTTATTTGATATTGATAAGTGAATGCCATCCAGAAATAATAAAAACCTTTTTTGGTTCAAGAAATTATCATCAAATAAAATATTTTATTCAATTGTGATGTTGGTCTTAGATTATACCTGGAACGCCGGCTTAGCTGTCCAACCCTGCGCAAAGAAAATTTTGTTTTTATTTTTGACAATAATTCATTGAGACGTAGGACATGAATATTCTATTGGTTCTCCGGTAACGCTGATAAATATTTCAGTTGCGAAATTTTCGGTTAGAATGTTGTATGTTCATATGAATGATCGGCGGATTAGGAATATACAGAAGAAACTACACGAGCAAAATAAAACGTTGATAAATGATAGTCTGATCACATCGGCTGAAATTTGATCAGTTCTAATTTTTAAAATTTAGATTTCACCGGAGGATTTTGATACAATCTTATATTTCTAACAGTTCAAATTTTCAGTGTTCATTGTTAATTTAAAATTTTTATCGAATATAGAGGACAAGTATTGAAAAATTCGAGCCCGATCTATAATTAACTCGAATTAAGTTTTTTCATCCATAGTAGCATTATGTTAACTTCAAACTATCCATGAGTGCCAAAAATTCCTTGCGAATTGAACTCCTGCCATCATTATATCATTTTTGACATTACCTCAATGTTTTAAATGAAACCAAGATTGAAAAATATGCCCACCGATGCCCAATACCGTGACCATCACGCTCGAACCAGCATAACCAGCGAACCAGTATCACACGCGAACCAGGATCTCGCGTGCACCAGCATCACGCGTGGACCAGCATCACGCGTGCACCAGCATCACTCATGTACCAGCATCACGCGTGCACCAGCATCACGCGTAAACCAGCATCACGCGTGCACCAGCATCACGCGTGCACCAGCATCACGCGTGCACCAGCATCACGCGTGCACCAGCATCACGCACGCACCAGCATCACGCGTGCACCAGCATCACGCGTGCACCAGCATCACGCGTGGACCAGCATCACGCGTGCACCAGCATCACGCGTGCACCAGCATCACGCGTGCACCAGCATCACGCGTGGACCAGCATCACGCGTNTACAATGAATAAAACGCCACCCAAAAGTGGCAGCTGATGTGGCGCTACAATGAATAAAACGCCACCCAAAAGTGGCTGCTGATGTGGCGTTACAATGAATAAAACGCCACCCAAAAGCTGCTGCTGATGTGGCGTTACAATGAATAAAACGCCACCCAAAAGTGGCTGCTGATGTGGCGCTACAATGAATAAAACGCCACCCAAAAGTGGCAGCAGATGTGGCCTGGCGCTGAGTTATGAATAAGCATTGCTTCAGGAAATTATAGTTTCCGTATTTTTAAAGGAACGAGGTATTAGTGGAGGCGTGGTGCATTTAAATACAATTAATATGAAGTATATCGAACTTTTCACAGCATTACGACGCGGAATACCTAAATTCATGAATACGGAATACCTAATAATTAAATAATTCATTTCTAAATTCATGGGCTTATTTTACTTTTGCTACATGGATAATACATGTGTACAAGGAAAAGTCTCTCGAATCTCAAACCGATGACAATTTTCCAACGTGGTCGAAACAGTAACCGATTTCACAATATGAGATAGTTTTCAATATGAAATGAATTTTTTCAGAAGCAATCAGCATTTAACAAATATTTTAAAAAGATGATATATTCTTTTCCTAATGATTTGAAATTTGTATTTTTTCGTTCTGCTGTGAATAACTGAACTCTTGGGAATTCCTTTGGAACGTAATTGCCTCCGATAATGCCAGAGTAGATTTTCAAATTTCCGTACTCATATAAACTGTATTATGTTATTATAAAATTGCAAGTAATATAAAACTTTAACATCAATAAAATGCGAAATTAAAAAGATTTAAAAAAATTTGGAATAGCTAAGCCAAATGTTGCATAATCAAGACAAGAGGTAATGAACACATTATAACGTACAGTTCACATATTCTGAATATATTCATTATATGAAGTTGTCGATTCTGATTTACGTGCATATGCAGTCGTCACAGCTTACTTTCGACGTATCCAATGCTTCGACGTATCATATCTTCCTTCCTTTCCTATTTGTAATACAGTAATATTACCATAAACGATCTTTTTTCTTCTCTATTCACTCGCGGGCATTTATCTCAGACAAACGTGATCATTTACGATTGCATACCACTGCAATAAAATTATTCAAATTTGCACTATGGTTAAAAGTTTTTGCCAGTGCGCTTCTTTTATGAGAACGTCAAAGTTCTACGATATTGAGTTATTCAATTGATTTATTTTTTTTTTGGATGGACTCAAAATTTTCCGTCCTTCCAAAAATGTGCACTGGACCCAAAGTTTTTGCGCGAAAAAATCGGTTGAGCGCACCGAGCGCTCGGACGTTCGTTTCATATCACACGGCGTGAGAAGGTCAGGCACGAGGGCACGCGCACGTGCTCACCCCACCACAGCCAGCGGCACACTGACGACGGAGGGCCGTGTAATGCGAGGCTCTACAGCCTTGCCCTCAGACGCGCCTCAGTACACGGCACTGGGCCTCACCGTGCGGTGTCAGGGCCTCACGGGTGGACAGGGTCTCACCGTGCGGTGTCAGGGCCCCACCGTGCTGTGTACAGGGCCTCACCGTACGGTATACAGGGCCTCACCGCGCGGTGTGCAGGGCTTCATCGTGCGGTGTACAGGGCCTCACCGTGCGGTGAACAGGGCCTCACCGTGCGGTATACAGGGCCTCACCGTGCGGTGTTAGGGCCTCACCACGCGGTGTCAGGGCCTCACCGTGCGGTGTCAGGGCCTCACCGTGCGTTGTACAGGGCCTCACCGTGCGGTCTACAGGGCCTCACCGTGCGGTGTACGGGGTATCACCGTGCGGTGTACGGGGCCTCACCGTGCGGTGTACAGGGCCTCACCGTGCGGTGTACAGGGCCTCACCGTGCGGTGTACGGGGCCTCACCGTGCGGTGTATAGGGCCTCACCGTGCGGTGTACAGGGCCTCACCGTGCGGTATACAGGGCCTCACCGTGCGGTGTTAGGGCCTCACCACGCGGTGTCAGGGCCTCACCGTGCGGTGTCAGGGCCTCACCGTGCGTTGTACAGGGCCTCACCGTGCGGTCTACAGGGCCTCACCGTGCGGTGTACGGGGTATCACCGTGCGGTGTACGGGGCCTCACCGTGCGGTGTACAGGGCCTCACCGTGCGGTGTACAGGGCCTCACCGTGCGGTGTACGGGGCCTCACCGTGCGGTGTACAGGGCCTCACCGTGCGGTGTACAGGGCCTCACCGTGCGGTATACAGGGCCTCACCGTGCGGTGTAAGGGCCTCACCACGCGGTGTCAGGGCCTCACCGTGCGGTGTCAGGGCCTCACCGTGCGTTGTACAGGGCCTCACCGTGCGGTCTACAGGGCCTCACCGTGTGGTGTACGGGGTCTCACCGTGCGGTGTACGGGGCCTCACCATGCGGTGTACAGGGCCTCACCGTGCGGTGTACAGGGCCTCACCGTGCGGTGTACGGGGCCTCACCGTGCGGTGTACAGGGCCTCACCGTGCGGTGTACAGGGCCTCACCGTGCGGTATACAGGGCCTCACCGTGCGGTGTATAGGGCCTCACCGTGCGATGTTCAGGGCCT
>NW_025941132.1:0-6324 GCF_000764305.2 Hyalella azteca | reverse complement strand
GCTGTGCAGAGCATCACCTGCTGTGCAGAGCATCACCTGCTGTGCAGAGCATCACCTGCTGTGCAGAGCATCACCTGCTGTGCAGAGCATCACCTGCTGTGCAGAGCATCACCTGCTGTGTAAATTTTAATCGTGTGGTGTAAATATATACTGTAAAATGGCCTCACTGTATGACTGTGAGGCCTAAGTGTTGACCAGAACACAGGCACTCAATTGACAATAACTGCATAGAGATGAGCGGTGTACCCTCTTGGTGTTCATCGCCTCGTAATGCATTACGTACTCGATGAAAATGAGAATAAATTATGGAAGTTTTTCAGTTTTCGTGAAAAAGTTGCATATCGCATCTTCCGTTTTTAGCGCATTTTCTCATTAATGGAAAAAAGCGCTATTGTGCTTGTCATGTCCTTCCGTGACGTCCGTCCGTGACGTGAAGTCACGGACGGGCGAGAAAATGTGCTCTTTGTCACTCACTGCAGTGAGTACCGAGTTATATTTTTTTACTTCAATTCTCATATATTATTAATTTTTACAGTTGCAGTTTCTTCGGTGAAAATTATTTCTGTTCTCCGAAGCTTATTTTTCATCAGCTAAAACACCAACCGAAGCCGGCAAATCGACACCAACTTTTGTTGAGCATTCCACCCCAGTGAAAATTTACAGACGCGTCAGCTTCTGATTTGGATTACCAGAAGCTAGGGCGACTCTAAATTTTGTTAGGGACTATCTCTGCGAAATGGAAACAAACTTTTGAGGAAACTACAGCATCGTGGTGTCGGCGATCCATCTAGCGGAGAAGGATTGAAGAATCGATATAATACAGCGTATGTATTACCGTCGTCCAAGCTTCGGCTTTTGTAAGGCCACCGTAAATACGCCGGTAAATTTTATACTCGTAACAGGTGTGAATTCCTGAAGATATTGTTTTTAGTTCAATGCACAGGAGGATCGCGAGCTATGGTCGAACTTTTGTCGTGTTTTCCTCAGCGATAATTATAGAACTAAAGAAATTTGATTCCTGTAGGCTTGCGTAGAATTTAAACATAGAATTTATCGTATTGTATCGAAAAAACGTAGAATTTATCCAAGCATTGAATGGGCGTCCGATGCAACGTTAATTGAATTCCAGTAAAAAATTAAAGGCATATCATTCATCACTTCTGATCTATTCAATCTTTAATCAATAAGGGAAAAATTTATCGTTAGTCGTGAGAGCATTTGCAATATCATGGGGAAAAGACAGGCAGTGAACTATGGCAAGCATGAAATGCTTAATGATACTTGATGCTTTGATTCAATAAACAAATTCATTCGTTTTTATTAAGCGCCAAGGTGATGAATCGATATTTGAACCTATTTTAGTTGATACTCAGATCATAACTTCAATTGAATAAATCCCATAATATCGTATCAGGTATCATATTAAGCATTAAAAATGTAATGAATCTGCAACAAAATTTTATATTGCATGGTCACCATGAGAGGCGGGTACTATAAAAATTGAATAATTATCATATCATAAATTAACTAATTCAGGCCCTTTGTGTTTGAGAAGCAACCATCAGGACTAATGATACTAATCTCACATCAATTTATTAATCTTGTTTTCATGGAAAATTCCTCAATGCCATGAAAACGGGACTATCGCAAGCAGCTCTCTGGCGTGTGCTTAGCTATAGCATTATTGATAATAATGCCACCTATTGACTACTAATTGATGATTATTACAAAAATATTAACATTATTATTAGTTAATTAGAGTCATGAGTGTTTTGCAAAACTTTTACTTACTTTGAACACGATCGTTTATTTGCAATGAAACAAACTCCGTAACTGGTACTGTGAAAAATTCTTCACCAACAGGTCTCCTATGAGGCACAAATCCTACTTGGTGTCGAGTTATTTCCTTAAATCTTTGCTAGTGAAACTAAAGCATTTTGAGCGTAATGTCTTCCGTGGTGAAATAGGTTAACTAGCTACGGTAACTTGTTGTAGTGAAGTAGGTTAACTACGGTAACTTGTTGTAGTGAAGTAGGTTAACTACGGTAACTTGTTGTAGTGAAGTAGGTTAACCACATTAACTTGTTGTAGTGAAGTAGGTTAACTACGGTAACTTGTTGTAGTGAAGTAGGTTAACTACGGTAACTTGTTGTAGTGAAGTAGGTTAACTACAGTAACTTGTTGTAGTGAAGTAGGTTAATTAGGGTAACTTTTTGTAGTGAAGTAGGCTTATTACTAGGTAGGTTAATTTGGTTAATATTATTCGTAGGCTTATTACCTTATTATAATAATTGTCTTCCATACCACGGCGTTCCAGGCAATTATTAAGCTTCTTTTCTTGGCATATAGTACGTAGCGCGCTGCGTTCTGGCGTGTAAAAGTAATCACAGTGTAGTTCATTGTGCAGTATACGGTGACAATGCATGCTATTAGTCCAAAATTCACTGGTAAATTCCTCATCGCTCTAAAAATTGCTTTGTGCACTAAAACTAAAATTTATTTTGGTGTTAATTTCCAAGTATTTCCACAATATAATGAAATTTTTTAATCTAGTTCTAAAAGTCAAGTAAAAAATGATACATGACTGCAGGAGTAACATCAAACAAAAAAAATCATCATTTATTTAAATAAGATGCACATGAGAAACTGTTCAATTCCAATTGCCTTATAAATGTCAGATTTTAAAAATTGACATAAATGATCCCCAAATAAAATATTTTAACAATATGTTTTTAACCTCTAAAATAGCTTGAGTATCTCGACAAGAACTTCGCTGTGCAAACTAAGCCTTGTTTACTTCAGAGGCCTATTAATTCCGATAAATTTAAGGCACGTTTTTTCTTACCAAGGGATGTTAGCAAGCAAAAAATGTACTCTACACAAAAATATTCTTTGCCCGAAGGGAGGTGGTGGTAATGAAGCGTGAGTTTTGCCTAAATTTCATACTTAAACGGAACTTCAAATATATATCATTAGTCGGCTTAAATCGTAAATTCACCAAGAATTTAAAGGCAAAGAAAACGCCACGTAAATGCATATCGTTATTGAAAACGATAATAAAAATATTTTCAGTGACGATATTAATTTACATGGCGTTTTCTTTTCTTTTAAATTCCTGGTAAAATTTAAATTGAAAATTTTTTTAAACTAACCTACGTTGTAGGACGAAAAGCATTCATAACCTTCAATGATTTGACGTCGATTTATTATCATTTTTTTAATAAATTTAGTCGCCGAAAGGAGCCAAAATAAATACGTTTTGTTAAAATTTATAACTAATTAACTCGTTAATGTTTATACGCTTATCGTTTGTCTCGTGTTAGGAGGCAAAGTCGACGCTCGTTAGCTCGATCTTAATCACTATTGCTTTATCCTTACCGGAGTGAAGACCTCTTGCTCAAACAGTATTATTACTTTTGTTAACTCTTGCTTATCTGTTCCTTAATTTGAGTTTGTGCGAGTGTGTTTTTCATTTTATTTTGTTCAATTTAATGCATGTTAGAACTTCTGTGTTTCGCTCGTTGAAGATCTTGCTTTACCGGCTTTATATACGCCAGTGCTTTGAACCCGTAGGGGTTATTGGCTCCTTGGAGCTTCGGTGTATACCGATTATGTCACATGCCTAGTGCTGTGAATTAACTGCATGCTTGCATGCGCTTTTACCCTTTGTACATTCCCTTTGTTTCCTGCATAACGATGCTTACCTCAAAGACAGCAGAAAAAAATCGTAGATGGATGCTGAAAAATATATATAGCGTTAGTTGGCCGTTCTGTATAAGCTTTTCGTTTTCAATTGGTGGTCGAAACTTCATTTTTTTAAATTGGTGAGATTAGGATTAAATGCTGACGTTTGAAAAGGTCTTTAACGCTGCATGCATCGTCGATAATTCAAGATGAATATCATAGATTATTACTAACTAGATAAACATTATTCGATTTTATCAACTAATAAAATTAGAATGTTATTAAAAAAATTTTCGCCTTATTTTTTAAATATTTACCAGCTGCAATAAGGGTGCAATAAAAATCTTGGAATAAGGAAAATATATTTTTAGATAGTATATGGGCAATTTTGAAATCTGATAGTTAATATGTCTATTGTTAATTATTTTATCCTTGATAATAACAAATTTAGATTACTTGATTTACACTAATTTGATTTGTTGCTAGCAACACTATAACAGCATAAAGCTTTATTCTATTATTAACGATAACTGTACGGAGCTTCAATTCGCCAGAGCCAATATCAAAAATCAGTTGAAACACGAAACTACATTAGGGGATCCAAACACGATAACAAGGAATCGAATGATTTAATTATCCAGGTTGAGAATAATCGTAGATTCGATACCATATCATCTGTGCGGGTTCGTCTTTTCTGCTGCTTATGAACATTTGAAAAACGGGTTATGCGATATTTACTTGTATTTGTGTCCGGTATGGAACATAGAATGCAATGTTGCCGTGAACATTTTACCAAACCATGAGATTTGGTGTGCAAATTTATTATGAATTTCCCTTCTTCGATAATTTCGTAAGTTAGTCATTACTTTCTATCTCATTCTTTAGAAGAAATATATAGAAATGTTTGACAACAACAATGGCATTACCCTAACAAAATTTAGAGTCGTGCGTAACTCTGCATTAGGGCCGTCTAGGACTCGGTCTTCACGTAAATAAGTTGGTGTGTATCCGTTTCGGCTCAGGGTTCGAAAGGGCGGCCTCTGGGCAGTTTGCTAGCTCGGTATGACTCGGCTCGGCCAACCCTTGTCATACTCTCAGGCGACTATAGAGTCGGATAGGAGATTCTGACCAGGAACTGATTTCTATCGGGTGGCCAAGCAGACCCAAAATAACTTTGCGCTGAGTGTAGAGACCATTCGGCCGAAGCCTTGCCCAATCAAAATTTAGAGCCGAGGGCGGCTCTGGATTAAGGAACGCCTAGGACTCGGGGTGCATAGTCCACCAGCTTCCTATATATGTCCGCTTTTCGGTCTACATTCCGGTCCCCGGATCAGACAGCTACCAGAGCCTGGTCCTTATTCTGCCAACTCTTGCCCTACTCTCAGGAGACTATAAAGTCGGCCAGGAGGTTCTGACTAGTCGCTGATTGCGATCAGTTGGCCAACTGACCCAGAATAACTCTTACGCGAGCATAGCAACTCTGGGGCGGAGGCTGACCCAGATCCAACCACACTGATCGGCAAGTTTGAAGTTGAAACTTAGTGATCAGAAAGCATAAGTTTCATGCTCAGTGATTGCTAAGCATGAGATTCATTCTCAATGATTGGTAAATATGAAATTCACGCTCAGTGATTAGCAAACATGACATACAGGGCCCATAATGGAACCCTGCTAATTAGCTCATCAATAGAACTCAGTTTGCTGTAGCCAGCCCTTCTTATCGCAGTTTCGACCACAAAATGCCGACACAATTTTCTAGTATTTCCGTGAATTGAACGACATTTTTATTCGATATAATGAGCATTACAAGTGGATATAATCTACATGGCGTAGTTCCAAACCATATTTAGATCTGGGCCCATACTTTCAAAAAAAGTTAAGAGATCGTAAGTTCATCAGCCAATCATTGACGGCCTTTCAAGCAAAATCCACCAATCATAGACAAGAAAATAGTGCGTAAGTACTTACGTTCACTTAGCCAGTTTTGAGAGTATGGCCCCAGATTATCTGTATTACTCTGAAAATTCATTCCCGAATTATTACACAACTTCGTATGAATTGTGAACGATAAATATTAAACAAGATTTTTAATTCGTACAAAATTTTTACCTGATTCATAGACTACTCATTCACTTGTACATACTAAATGAGAACATATAACAGAAAGGAAACGAAACTTTCTTTTCAAATAATTCCAAATTAATACGTGATACGTTTTGTTGATGAAAATCGCATTAATTTATTGGTGTTGAATTTCTTGGGACGCTGAACTATAAAATGAGATGAATGTAGTTTCTTTGCATTTAATAGAATTATTTTTAAAGAAACTGAATTTTAGGTATCTCCGTTAACAAATCTTGTACCACAAATCGATAAATTACTAGTCAGTTTTTATTTAAATGAGATGCATTTATACACGCTTCGAATTGCATTTATATTTTGTTTCGAATTTATACACGCTGCGTATAAATTCGAAAACAAAATTCTTTTGTCACGTCAATTTTTTCCGAAACATTTTCTCCTGACGTCGGAGAAGCGTCGGTTTGCCGCTGATGAGACGAGGGTTTCTTCACTTTAAGATCCCACATCCCAACTGTGCAACTGCCTGGACTAAAAAAAACGTTACCCGTGTTTCTCATG